>NW_015160244.1:476416-482149 GCF_001447785.1 Gekko japonicus
GATGCCACTGGACTGTTTTGGACTGGGGGGCTGGGGGGGGGGGGGCTCTGCAGCTTACCTGGCTGCTTCTTGCTCCGACTGAGGGCTGCTGGGAGCAGGGGGCGGGGCTTGTTGCATGTGCCCGCCCCCTGGGCTCTGTAATACCGGAGCTCCGCTCCTGTGCGCTCCCGCAGGAAATGACCCCTGGTCCTGACCAAAAATGTCTGACCCTGCATGAGCTGTCCCAGAGACGGATCCCGGTGAATACGGGCACACAGGAGGCCCTTTCTAATGGACAGAGGCGAGCCAGGGTGCTCCTGGCGTTAATAGCTGGCTCACCGCCGCCGGTTTCGAGTGCTAACATATTGCTGCTATTGATTTTTCACCCCCCCTGCGTGGAGACCAAGGAGAGGGCCCAGCATCCTCCCGCGGGGATGGAGCCGCAGCCCCCCACCTGGAGGCACCTTTGCGGCCTCCAAGCCAACGGGATGGTGATAAGACCGAAGCCGGGTTTGACGGGTAGACGAGCAGTGTGGTGTGTGGTTTTTTTTTTACAAGAAAGCCTCAGTCCGCCCAGCAGATGCTCTGTCTCCCTGCACCACGCGCCACCAGGACACGTTCTGCGCTAGAGGCTTGTACGCCGGCTCGGTCTAACAAATAAATAGTAAAGAAGAGCAAGAGTCCAGTAATGCCTTAAAAGGTAAAAGTTCCCTTGCTCGAAAGCTAGTCGAGTCTGACTCTAGGGTTGCGGTGCTCATCTCCGTTTCCAAGCCGAAGAGCCAGCGCTGTCCGAAGACGTCTCCGTGGTCATGTGGCCGGCGTGACTAAACGCCGAGGCGCACGGAACGCTGTGACCTTCCCACCGAAGTGGTCCCTATTTATCTCCTTGCAGTGTCTTGCTTTCGAACTGCTCGGTTGGCAGGAGCTGGAACTAGAGACGGGAGCTCACTCCGTCATGCGGCGCACTCGGGTCTCGAACTGCCGAACGACCGACCTTCCACAGCCTGCAGTTCAGACAAAACGGGTGGCAGGGGATGAGCTCCCGTGAGTCGCTGCTCATGTAACCTGCCACAAGTTTTGACGAGCTGACAAGAACTGTCGATGAGGATTCAGTCGGTGGCCGGGGAGGAGCTTTCGTGAGTCACTGCTCGCTTCTTCAGATACTGATCTCTGTCGACGAGATGAGCAGTAATTGCGGGGGACACTGGAGTTTTGGGATCTGTGAAAGGCAGCAGACTGAGAGACGGGTGGAAGGGACCCGTGCCCCTGGGGGGCAATCACCAGGAAATCGGGGCCCTCCCAACTCTCCAGGACCTCAGCCGCAGTCCAGCGGCACCTTTAAGACCAACAAGTTTAATTCTGTGCCTGCACACAAAAGCTGAAACTCAGAATTAAACTTTGCTGGTCTTAAAGGTGCCGCTGGACGCAGACTTTGTTCTGTGGCTTCAGACCAACACGGCTGCCATTCTGTGGATGGCTGCCTATGCACATGCGCAAACTGAGTTTAAAAAACCAAACAAACCGCCAACGCCCGCTGTGTGTGGGCATACAGCGATGGGCTCCGCAGACAGGAGGTAAGTGTGATCGCGTTTCAGCCGGCATAAACTGCAACGGTTCCAACCGGTACAGTTTATGCCGGCTGAAACGCCCCGTCTGAACCCACCGTATATATAAGGCTTGGGAAAGTCTGTTCCACTGTATCTGAGGAAGTGTGCATGCACACGGAAGTTTATACCCCGAATTAACCTTTGCTGGTCTTAAAAGTACCGCTGGACTCAGACTTTGTTCTGTGGCTTCAGACTAACACGGCTACCCCACCTGAATCTCTCTATCTATATATAAGGCTTGAGGAAGTCTGTCCCACTGTATCTGAGGAAGTGTGCGAATTACACTTTGTTGGTCTTCAAGGTGGACTCTGCTGTACTGCTTCAGACCAACATGGCTACCCCACCTGGACCTACATTCTACGGCCTGTTCACTCGGGGGTGACTTGGTGTATGCCTCCCGTCTTTCCCCCTCCTATTCCTGCCCTCCTCCCGGCGTCTGGCATCTGCATCCCCTTCCCTCCCTATGTCCCGAGGGAGAGGTGGCAGTGAAGCAACGGGTGACGTCAGGAGAGCCTGTTGGAAGGCTGACGACCAGCCGGGCCTTATCAGTTGCTGCTGGGATCTGTCTGTGTATCTAAACTTGTTTGTCGAGCTGGCCAGCCCGCCAGAAAGGCTCCGCCGAGGTGGGAGGGCTGGCAGTGGGAATGTTTGGAGAAGGCTGAGCGCTCCCTATGTGGGGCTGGGTCCCCACGTCATCGTGCAAAGGGCAGAAGGGTGCCAGGGACCCCACCCACCGAGCCCAGGGGAAGGACAAGCATCTTCCTCCCATCTCTAGAGCAACTGGGTCTCAAAGGACTGACTTTTTAAAGAGAAGAAGAGGAGGTCGGATTTATACCCCCCGCCCTTCACTACCCGAAGGTGTCTCAGAGCGGCTCACAAACTCCTTTCCCTTTCCCTCCCCACAACAGACGCCCTGGGAGGTAGGTGGGGCTGAGAGAGCTCTGACAGAAATGGCTCTTTTTCAAGAACAGCTCTTGTCAGAACTATGGCTTGCCCAAGGTCATCCAGCAAGTGCAAGTGGAGGAGTGGGGAATCAAACCCGGCTCTCCCAGATTAGAGTCCGTGCACTCAACCACGACACCAGCCCTTTAGGCCTCAGGTCCCTCAGTGTTAAATTCCGGTCTCTTATAGCAGCGGGTGGAAAACAGGCCGGTATTATTCTCCTCACACTGAAGACTGGTAGCTGGGGTGAGGGCAGCGAGTTCACTGCAGAAGCAAGATACACAAGAAGTGGGTTCCCCCCCCCCTTAACCAAACAGAGGATGGGAAGGGGCCTCTCCCAAGCCACCATCCACAATAGGAACCACCACCCTCCCTAAGTTACTATTGAGGGGGCATGGCTCAGTGGAAGAGCCTCTGCTTGGCACGCAGAAGGTCCCAGGTTCAATCCCCGGCATCTCCAGTTAAAAGGACCAGGCAGGAGGTGATGTGAAAGACCTCCACCTGAGACCCTGGAGAATTGCTAATGGTCAGAACAGACAACAGTGATCTTGATAAGGCCTGTGGCTCAGTGGAAGAGCCTCTGCTTGGCACGCAGAAGGTCCCAGGTTCAATCCCCGGCATCTCCAGTTAAAAGGACCAGGCAGGAGGTGATGTGAAAGACCTCCACCTGAGACCCTGGAGAATTGCTAATGGTCAGAACAGACAACAGTGATCTTGATAAGGCCTGTGGCTCAGTGGAAGAGCCTCTGCTTGGTATGCAGAAGGTCACAGGTTCAATCCCCGGCATCTCCAGGTAGAAGGACCAGGTAGTGGGTGATGTGAAAGATCTCCTCCTGAGATCCGGGAGAACTGCTAATAGTCAGAATAGGCAATAGTGATCTTGATAGGGCCTGTGGCTCAGCGGAAAAGCCCCAGCTTGGCATGCAGAAGGTCCCAGGTTCAATCCCCAGCATCTCCAGTTAAAAGGACCAGGTGATGTGAAAGACCTCCACCTGACAATTCATTTGCCATTCTTTTTTGCTAAAGTTGCTCATGTACAATGTATATATATTGGTGATAAAAAAAAATTGAGGTGGGCACCTATTGGCTAACATCAGTATCGTCACTCAGACTCATTTCTTTCCCCCACACCTGCAAAGTACTGGGATGGGGAAAGAAATGAGTCTGGGTGACGTTAGTGGTGTTAGCCAGTAAGCGCCCGCTTCAACTTTTTTTTTTAACTCAAGGAAGCAGAAAAACTTTAGAACTCCCCCCCCTGAGTTCACTCCTGGGGCAAAATGGAGGACTAGAACAGGCCTATCCCTGCACTCCCAACCAATCTGGGATGTTATATCTGCCTTTGAATTAAGTGGCAGGCTCAAGGAACGATCTCTCCCAGTCCCACGAACTGCGCTGCGGGCACCGGGACACTGGTTTGTCCCAGAGATACACACAATCTCTTTGCCTCGCCATGCACACACGGCTCCAAAAATCCTCTCTTCCCTGCGCACAGGCAAACGCCCATGAGTACAATGCTTCTCCGCAGCGTGCACCTCCAAAGGGTTCCATAAATAAAATAATCAGGTTGCTACCCGTGATTCGCAATACAAACTGAGTTCCAACAAATCAATTAGAAAACAGGGCAAATCACTTCAGCAGCACCATTATTATCAACCCATTAGGGCCTCGGTGCGGAGAGAGGAAATGGATCCAGGTTGGGGGGGGAAGTGAGAGATTTCAGGTGTTCATTAACCATTGCCCTTTGAGATAAAACGCTGGCGCTTCTCTCTGAGAGTGTAAAAAGGAAAAGGAAAACGTTTGCAGAACTTTAATGCGCTCCCCAAGATCTGGGGGGGGGGGAGGGCTCTGAATGTGATGATTGGAGGGAGGAGAATCCACGGTGATATACCTTTTTTTTTTTGCGATAGAATACATTTATTTAAATTTTATGTACATAACAGTAACCATATCCACATTAAAATTCAGAGATAACCATTTGCTTTCGAGCTTAACGGTAGTCTATGTACGATTAAACGAGTCGTACTTTATGCTAATCCTCAAATGAAGTTAGGTAAAGGTAAAGGTTTCCCTTGCTCGAAAGCCAGTCGAATCCGACTCTAGGGTTGCGGTGCTCCTCTCTGTTTCCAAGCCGAAGAGCCAGCGCTGTCCGAAGACGTTTCCGTGGTCATGTGGCCGGCATGACTAAACGCCAAGGCTCACGGAACGCTGTGACCTTCCCACCGAAGTGGTCCCTATTTAAAAAGGTAAAGGTTCCCTTGCTCGAAAGCCAGTCGATTCCGACTCTAGGGTTGCGGTGCTCATCTCCGTTTCAAAGCCAAAGAGCCAGCGCTGTCCAAAGACATTTCCGTGGTCATGTGGCCGGCATGACTAAACACCAGGGTGCACGGAACGCTGTTACCTTCCCACCAAAGTGGTACCTATTTATCTACTTGCAATTTCTTGCTTTTGAACTGCTAGGTTGGCAGGAGCTGGAACTAGAGACGGGAGCTCACCCCGTCTTGCGGCACCCGGGTCTCGAACTGCTGAACTACTGACCTTCCACAGCCTGCAGTTCAGCATCTTCACCACTTGAGCCACCGCAGCTCCTGGTCCCTATTTATCTACTTGCAATGTCTTGCTTTCGAACGGCTAGGTTGGCAGGAGCTGGAACTAGAGACGGGAGCTCACTCCGTCATGCGGCACAATCGGGTCTCGAACTGCTGAACTACCGACCTTCCACAGCCTGCAGTTCCTCCCAGATTAGAGTCTGTGCTCCTAACCACTACACCCAAAAGGGGCCAGATTGTTTATTCTGATGACAATACTATCACATCACCATGAGGCAATGGATGTGTACTGCACGGCTGACGTGGCATGAATATTTGCATGGATTTCCAGGACGTGTTTTTTTAAGTGTGCAAGAGGAGCTTTGTGAGATCAGACCAAAGGGCTCCATAATCCTGCATCCCATTTCCTGCCCCGGAATACAGCAAGACACACACACTTGTTGGGCTGCAACTTAAAATACCTTATATTTTTTCATAACAAGGGGAACATTATTATATTACAGATTCCTTACGACTTGTTGTCAAGCACTTCATGAATACAGCGAGCTTTTGTACACCAGTTTGGTGTAGTGGTTAAGTGCGCGGACTCTAATCTGGGAGAACCGGGTTTGATTCCCCACTCCTCCACTTGCACCTGGCTGGATGGCCTTGGGCAAGCC
>NW_015160244.1:482698-494027 GCF_001447785.1 Gekko japonicus
TTGCCCCGTGTTTTCCGGAAACTAGCACATCGTATGTACTAGTTTTTTACTCCATATCTTTGGCAAGAAGCCACGGGTTAGCCACGGGTGCACGACGCTTCCCAGATGTTGCAGTATGATCGCACCCGGAAAATCCACCTGTCATCCATATCTTTAGCGCGGCAAATGCTCCGTGTGAACAGGGCCTCTATAAGTAAGACTGTACCAGGATTTTATGCTGTTTTCTATTGTTTACATAGTATATACTCTAAAGAATTGTATTTTTGTACACTACAGAATATCTCCTGAAGAAGATCCATTATTGAAACGTATAATCCATAAAATGTAATGCCAGGTGCCGGAGATATATAAACTTTATAAAGGACAGTGGCAAACAGTGTTCCCTCTAAGCTGAGTTAGTGTGAGCTAGCTCATAGTTTTGTAGCCTCTGGCTCACACATTTTAGTCTTAGCTCAGGAAGGAGGGCTCCAGAGCAAACTAATTTATGCAGCAGCCAAATCGTTCGCTAACAAATTTAATGCCAGTAGCTCACAAAGTTGGACTATAAGGAAGGCCGAGCGCTGAAGAATAGATTCTTTTGAACTATGGTGCTGGAGAAGACTCTTGAGAGTCCCTTGGACTGCAAGGAGATCAAATCAGTCAGTCCTCAAAGAAATCAACCCTGACTGTTTCCTGGAAGGCCAGATCCTGAAGCTGAAGCTCAAATACTTTGGCCACCCAATGAGCAGGGAGCCCTCACTGGAGAAGAAGACCCTGATGCTGGGAAAGACGGAAGGTCAAAGAAGACGGGGACGGCAAAGGATGAGATGGTTAGACAGTGTCATAGATGCAACGAACATGAAATTGAGCCAACTTCAAAGGACGGCAGAAGACCGGAAGGCCTGGCGTCCATGGGGTCGCGAAGAGTCGGACTCGACTGTGCGACTGAACAACAACAACAACAAGCTCACAAAGTAGAATTTTTGCTCACAAGACTCCACAGCTTAAAGGGAACACTGGTGGCAAACCCAGTTAACAACTTTTTAACTCAATATATGAACATGCTTATAACATTAGCACTCTTACAGGATTTCCTTCAAGTATCTCCCAGATGCCCACCTTCCCACTTCCACCACCCGTTATGCATTAGCCCTGGGACAGTATGCAGGGACATAACGCACAGCCTCTGCCATCTGGCAAGAATGGTAATGACCAGTTGCTTGCGGGCCGCCGGATAAGAGCCCTGGATGGGCCAATCCTGGCAACCCATGTTTTAAGGGCTGAATTAGACTAGAGATGGGGAGTTCCATGGCTGGAAATTCCCGCTTTTTAACAAGGTAATTATCAGGGGTTTGTTGTTTGGGAATTTGATAGGGACTGAGAGGCGGAAGCGGGTTTTTAAGTTCTCCCCCTACCTGTGCTGTTTTCCTGGCCCTGGGGATCCCCCGGAATTACAGTTCACCCCCAGACGACAGAGATCCGTTCCCCTGGAGAAAATGGATGCTTTGGAGGATGGATTCTGTGGCACGGTACCCTGCCCACTGAAGGGTCTCTGTCCTCCCCGGGTTCCACCCCCAAATCTCCCGGAGTTTGCCAGCCTGGATCTGGCAACCAATGTTCCCTCTAAGCTGTGGAGTCTTGTGAGCAAAAATCCTACTTTGTGAGCTACTGGCATTAAAGCTGTGAGCCAGCGATTTGGCTGCTGCATAAATTAGTTTGCTCTGGAGCCATTCCTTCCCGAGCGAAATGTGTGAGCCGGAGGCTGAAAAACTGTGAGCTAGCTCACACTAACTCAGCTTAGAGGGGACACTTCTGGCAACCCATACCCGCCTCACCCCCCACTGGCAACACTATTTCCTGCCCTGAAGTGACCCCCCTGAGGAACCATTCATGGGGCAAACAGAAGCTCTCCAAGGCTGTTTCGGGTCAGCCAAATGACACAAAGGCTTAAAAAAAAAAAACCCTCTTCCCCTCTCCCTCCCATTTCTAATCGGTCACCCTTCCTCCTGTGCCTGATAGCTGTATTTTTAAAAAGAAAGCTGGGAGCGCTGACCCCAGAACTCAAGACGCTCCTCTAGTTCGTCCCTGAGCTAGTTCCAAGGCTGTTTCGGGTCAGCCAAATGACACAAAGGCTTAAAAAAAAAAAAAACCTCTTCCCCTCTCCCTCCCATTTCTAATCGGTCACCCTTCCCCCTGTGCCCGATAGCTGTATTTTAAAAAAGAAAGCTGGGAGCGCTCCTCTGGTTCGTCCCTGAGCTAGTGGCCACCTGCTACATCCAGTGGCAGTGAGTTCCACCGGCAACTTTGCGCCTTGGGCAAAGAGGCGCTTTCTTACCCTCCCATTTCTAATCGGTCACCCTTCCTCCTGTGCCTGATAGCTGTATTTTTAAAAAGAAAGCTGGGAGCGCTGACCCCAGAACTCAAGACGCTCCTCTAGTTCGTCCCTGAGCTAGTGGCCACCCACTGCATCCAGTGGCAGGGAGTTCCACGGGCAACGTTGCGCCTTGGGCAAAGAGGCGCTTTCTTTCGTCTCGAAGAGCCTGCTCGAGGCCGACCACCGGATTCCGCGGAGGGCTCGTAACTGCCGGTTGAAAAGGCAGGGGCACACAAGGACCTCCGCCTCCCCGATACCGAGTTGCGCTGCTACTCCGGTGGAACATTTCCGAACCGGGGTGGGGGGTTCTAAGTGGAAGACCCTGTTCTGTAGCTATTCCCTCTCTGTCTCTCTCCCCCTCCCGCGCCCTCTCCGCCTGCGGCTTGGTCATCTCTTGTTTGCACAAAGGCTGTCGGATAAGCATGGCTTTCTTCACAAGTTGATGCCTACTCCTAGAGTCAAAATACCGTGAAATTTAATTTTACGCCTATTTGACAAGGCTTGATTTAGTCTCCAAATCGACGCCGGGCGATAAGAGCCCTCTGTCAACGCAGGCCGGGGGCCCCCGTGGGCAGCTGGGCCTGTGGACCTAATAGGTGAATCGACAGGAATAACACTCGAGAATCCCCCAGGAAGTCGGCCATTAAGGTGAGCCCTATCTCCTATCCTCGCCTCCTCCTTGTCTGCGGTGTTCCCTGGTTGCCGGGCACTAGAGCAAACCAGAGTTTTGTTTACCGAGTCGACGATTACAATACAGCCACTAAATATTTGCCAGCGGCCAGTTTGGGAGCTCTGCTATAAATACTTCAGCCCCCCGGGCAGAAGGGCTGAGATGGCCAAGGAGTAGCGCGGGGCGTCCGAACTGTGGTGGTCAGGTAAGCAGTGCAGGCTGCAAAGGTGGGGAGGAGGAGAGGTTTCGAGGTTTGGGATCTCCTGAGAGACACCTCGCTCAAGGGGCAGAACTGTGGGCTACAGTGGTGTGCATGGGGTTACCTGGTTGAACGGCTTCCACTTTTTAAAAGAAAAGCATGTAAGAGAACAGCACTGCAAGGAGAAAGGTAGCCTTTCATCTGAGGTGCTAGCTTTCTGCATGCAGGGTTTGGGGAGGTAAAGGTAAAGGTTTCCCTTGCTGGAAAGCCAGTCGAATCTGACTCTAGGGGGCGGTGCTCATCTCCGTTTCAAATCCGAAGAGCCAGCCCTGTCCGAAGACCTTTCCATGGTCATGTGGCCGGCATGACTAGACGCCGAGGCGCACGGAGTGCCGTTACCTTCCCACCGAAGCGGCACCTATTTATCTACTTGTAACTTGCTTTCAAACGGCTAGGCTGGCAAGAGCTGGGGCCAGAGATGGGAGCTCACTCCGTCACGTGGCACACTCGGGTCTCGGACTGCCGAACTACCGTCCTTCCGGTCTGCAGCTCAGTGTCTTTACCTCTGAGCCTCCGTAGCCAGGATTTCGTGACTTGTGGGGGCAAACATTTTTCTGGTGGGGCTGCCCTTATTTTTCTGCCTGTCTCTCAATGGCTGTACTTTTAAGTAATAATATATGCAATAATTTTGTTGTTCAGTCGCACAGTCGATTCCGACTCTTTGCGACCCCATGGACCAGCAATAATACTAATCCTTAAATTAAATGCAGTACAAACAGTCCCCCCACAACAGCCACCCCAGACATAAATGAAATGTGGAAACACCCCCCTCCCTTCCCCTCCCTAAAACAATGAAATCCCTTACCATTTTCAGAAGGAAATCTTGTGGGGCTGGCCCTTTAAGGAAGGGGGCGGAGCCCCCCTACCCCCGCAAACCCCACTGTAACTGCAGGCCAGAGCATGCCCCACTCAGACTTTGGAATTATGCTCCTTCCGCCTGCCAGGAAATACCCAAAGAGACTCTTTAAATGATACCATAAATGCATAGGGACTGCTGTTTGATGACACTCCTGGACACAGCTGTACCTGTCAAAAGCCCACTGTATTATTTTTCATAAGACTGCCCTATTAATGACCCTCTTGCATTGGCGGAAGAGAATCCTGAAGGCCCCAAGCACTGAAATCCAATCTCCTCCTCCTCCTCTTCTTCCTGGCAGAAACCCCTGCTGAATTTCCACACCCAAATGCACGGGGGGGCCGTTAGAAGAGGGAAGCGCATAACACAGCTCTGCCCTTCTCCCAAAGAGCTCAGGGGAGCGAACGTGGTTCCCTCTGCCTCTGCTTCATTCTCACAACAACCCTGCAGGGTAGTCTAGGCTGAGAGAGAGAGAGGAACCGACCCCAGATTGCAGGCACTTGAACCCATTCTCTTCACTCACCGGCATCATCCTGTGTACTGCTTTGGAAGGGGTCGATTTGGAGTGGGGAGGAGAAGTGGGTGGAGGGAGAGGAACGGTTAACCCATTCCCTGCTGCCTCCCAGCTCCCTGAGAGCCAGCTTGGTGTAGCGGTTGAGAGCGGCAGGACTCTAATCTGGAGAACCGGGTTTGATTCCCCCACTCCTTCTCCACATGCAGCCAGCTGGGTGACCTTGGGTCAGTCACAAGTTCTCTCAGCTCTGTTCTCTCACGGGCAGTTTCTCTCAGCGCTTTCTCAGCCCCACCTGCCTCACAGGGTGTCTGTTGTGGGGAAAGGAAGGGAAGGCAATTGTAAGCTGCTTTGAGACACATAAGACACCTCGGGCCAGTCTGTTGTGGGGAGAGGAAGGGAGGGAGAGCCAGTTTGGTGCAGTGGTTAAGTGCACAGACTCTAATCTGGGAGAACTGGGTCTGATTCCCCACTACTCCACATGCAGCTGCTGGGTGACCTTGGGCCAGTCACAAGTTCTCTCAGAGCTGTTCTCACAACAGCAGTTTCTGTCAAGAGCTCTCTCAGCCCCACCTACCTCCCAGTGTGTCTGTTGTGGGGAGGGGAAGGGAGAGGAGACTGTAAGCCGCTCTGAGAGTCCTTTGGTTAGTGAAGGGCGGGGTATAAACCCAATCTCCTCCTCCTCCTCCTCCTCCTCTTCTTTCAGAATCTATCCTGACTCCGCCTGTGACCCACCAGATTTCTTTCATCTCCACACACAGTGCATCTGAGCACGTGCAGAGGACTTTCCCCTCAACACTATGCAAACACAATAACACATCGCATGGAAAGAGAAAAGGTTTTCATGTCAAAGGGGCAGGACTTGCAGGCAGGGACCAAGTGTGGCTTGTTAAAAGAGAAAAGGAGATTTTCAGAGTGTATATTGGAGCAGTAGGGAAGCAGGGTTCGCTTTGGTTAGTACTTGGATGGGAGACCACCAAGGAAGTCCAGGGTTGCTACGCAGAGGCAGGCGACGGCAAACCACTTCTGTTTGTCTCTTGCCTTGAACATCCTGCTGGGATGCCATAAACCGGCTGTGAGCAATGCTCCCTCTAAGCTGCGGAGTCTTGTGAGCAAAAATTCTACTTTATGAGCGACTGGCATTAAAGTTGTGAGCGAGCGATCGGGCTGCTGCATCAATTAGTTTCGCTCTGGAGCCCCATCCTTCCTGGGCTGAGACAAGAATGTGTGAGCCGGAGGCTAAAAAAACTGTGAGCTGGCTCACACTCACTCAGCTTAGAGGGAACACTGGCTGTGACTAGTCGGCACTTTTCACACCAGGCGGGAATCAGATGCTAAAAGAGCCAGTGCGTGGAAGGGAACGGTAGCCCAATATTTTGATGGGTCTAAAGGGCTCCTTAGAGATGCTTCGTTGTTGTTGTTCAGTTGCACAGTTGAGTCCGACTCTTCACGACCCCATGGACCACATCACGCCAGGCCCCCCTGTCTTCTGTCATGTTCCGGAGTTTGCTTAATTTCATGCTCGTTCAGGGGTCATTTCCTGCAGGAACGCACAGGAGCGGAGCTCCGGCAATAAAGAGCCCAGGGGGCGGGCACATGCAACAAGCCCCACCCCCTGCTCCCAGCAGCCCTGAGTCGGAGCAAGAAGCAGCCAGGTAAATTGCAGAGCCCCCCTCCCTGGCCCCCCAGTCCAAAACAGTCCAGTGGCACCTTTACGACCAGGTTTTATTCAGGTACAAGCTCTCCCTCCTCTGCGAGGACAGACGTCCCCCCCCCAATAGCTAGCAATCCAAAAGAGTCCAGGGGAGCCTGAGCGGTGGGTGTTGCCTTCTGACACACTTCTGTTGATGTCAGAGGTGTGTGGCATATGCAAAGAAGTTATGCTAATGAGTTATGCTAATGAGCTCCTGCACCTCTTTTTCTGTGAAATGACCCCTGTGCTCCTTGCATCGATAGCACTGTCTAACCATCTCATCCTTTGCCGACCCCGTCTTCTTTGACCTTCCGTCTTTCCCAGCATCAGGGTCTTCTTCTCCAGTGAGGGCTCCCTTCTCATTGGGTGGCCAAAGTATTTGAGCTTCAGTTTCATTATCTGGCCTTCCAGGGAACAGTCAGGGTTGATTTCTTTTACGATTGACTGATTAGATCTCCTTGCAGTCCAAGGGACTCTCAAGAGTCTTCTCCAGCACCATAATTTGATGCTTTATAGAAAGGGAAATTATCGAGGTGTGAACAGTGGGCTCATAATTCAGGTGCAAACCATGCACAGATTTATGCCAGCACACTCAAACGAGTACACATGTTGCTTTTGTGTAGATTTATGATGTAGTGGTGTAGTTTGGTGTGGTGGTTAAGTGCGCGGACTCTAATCTGGGCGAACCGGGTTTGATTCCCCACTCCTCCACTCGCACCTGCTGATGTGACCTTGGGTCAGTCACAAGCTCTGGCACAGCTGTCCTTGGAAAAGAGCAGTCTCTGTCAAGAGCTCTCTCAGCCCCACCCACCTCCCAGGGTGTCTGTTGTGGGGAGGGGAAGGGAGAGGAGTTTGTCAGCCGCTCTGAGACTCCAAGTGAAGGGCGGGGTAAAAATCCAATCTCTTCTTCTTCTTCTTCTATGTCGAGACCTTATGCGTACCACTTCTTAAAAGATATTGCTTCCTAATAAAGGACTCCAAACAGCCAGTGTTTGGGCTGCAGAAACTTTCTGGATTATTAATCAACATGTCAATTGTCAGTGCTCACTGCACATGAAAGCTTATACCCAGAATAAAACTTTGTTGATCTTAAATGTGCCGCTGGAATCAAACTTTGTTAAATTGTATAGTTTCAGTTGTGCAGATGGCCTTTTTTAGACTGACTCTCTGTCTCGATCTCTCATTTACTTGTTCACATGCTCCTATCCCGCTCTGAATTTGTTGTTTGGCTCTTGGGTTGTAAAAGGCTACTGATCCCAGAAAAGCAGAATAAAAATCTACCAGGTAAGATGGATGGGAAATGATGCTTTGTCCTTCCTGCTGTCATTTAGTCTAGATCGGAAGGACGGGGACTCAAAATGGCGGCCGGCGTCATACAGAACCTAAGTAAATTTCGGCTGCCCACGGCCTTTCAGCATTCGTTCCTGCCCACTTCCGCCTGCCAGGAGATGGTTTTCCAAGACTCATCCGAGGAGGAAGAAATGGAGGAGGAGGAGGAGGAGGAAAGAGAGGATATGGAACTGGAGGACTCTCCGCAGAGCCTCAGTCCCGGCCGAGGGGAGCGGGCCGCCTCCGACGAGCCCAGTTTGAGCAACGCAGAAATGACACTGCAACTCCTCCAGTTTGCGGAACGCATCAGCGATGACATCCAGAGGTATTTTGGCCGCAAGGGCAAAGACGAAGACGGGGCCCCGCGGAACATCTACGACGACCACGGGTCCCCGCGGCTGTCGGGCCGGGTCTTGTACTACGCGGACTTGGTCAGGATGTCTCGGAGCGGGGAACCGGAGGAAGGGGACGATTTCTCAGACACCCCGAAAACCCCAGCACCGCCAGATCCACAACTGTGGAAGTGCCTCTGTGACAAAGACGGGGTGGAGAAACTGGGACCCCTGGCTGAGCTCTTTGAGTACGGCTTGGGCAGGTACATGGAGCACCGCGCCTCCTCTGGAGGCAGGAGGAAGTACGCCCACGTCACCCCCATGCAAAGCAGGAAGCTCCCCCAGTCCTTCTGGAAGGAGCCATCCCACAGCCCCATTGGCATCCTTAACAGCAACCCTCCTGACTTCAGCGACCTTTTGGCCAACTGGACCTGTGAAACCAGTCAGGAGGGACTTCTCGCCGGCCGAGAGCTTGCGAGCGAGATTCACCGGCGGGTGGTGGACCCGGACCATTTCAGCGGTCTGTGAAGCTTCGACTGGAGCACGCAAAGCGTTGAAGAAGGACCAGGCAGACTCATGGTTCAAATCCCCCTATTCTGCCACGAAACTCACTGGACGAAACCCATGTGCCAGCTCTTGGCCTGACCTACCTCACAGGGTTGTTGTGAGGATCAAATGGTGGAGGGAGGACCATGTAATCTCTCCTGTGGATCAATAAAGGGTGGGTAACAAAGTTTTTTTTTTAAAAAAGCCATGAGGGTGGGCCACTTGTATTCTCCCCATGTTTACAGACCCCCTCCTGTCTGAGGGGAGTCTCCCCTTCTCAAACTGTATACTTGTAAATAAGTATGACTAGAACACTGCATGTCTCGGATACTTTCCCTCTTGCAAAGAAAATGGACGTTATTGTGGGGTTGCCCGCTTCCAGGAAGGCAACAAAAACACGGCAAGGGTGAGCGAACGTAGAAAAACACCGTTTCAGAACAAAACACACAATACTATTATGCCGGCGGGGGACGGGGGGACGGACGACCCTGGGTCTGTTCCCGGATCTTCCACGGCGTGCGGCGATGACATCCGCTGGAGGTGACTTCATTGAGTCGCCCACGTTGGGGGTGGCGCTTTCGTTTTTGGCCCGGTTCCTTCCGGCAATCGCTTGGGTGGCACAGCTCACGGAAACACCTACTTTGACTCCTACCTCGCAGGTTTGTTGTGAGGATAACAAGGGAGGAGAGAACCGTGTAAGCCCTATTAGAGAGTAAGGGGGGAAGTAAATAAAGTCAACAACAACAACAATAATAATAGCCAGTCTGGTATAGTGGTTAAGTGTGCAGACTCTAATCTGGGAGAACCGGGTTTGATTCCCCACTTCTCCTCCACTTGCACCTGCTGGATGACCTTGGGCAAGCCATAGTTCTGTCAGAGCTGTTCTTGAAAAAGAGCAGTTTCTGTCAAGAGCTCTCTCAGCCCCACCTACCTCACGGGGTGTCTGTTGTGGGGAAGGAAGGGAGAGGAGTTTGTAAGCCGCTCTGAGACACCTTCGGGTAGTGAAGGGCGCAGTACAAATCCAGTCTCTTCTTCATCTAGATGAAAGTGACAGAATGAGCTGAATTTTGGAGTATCCCTTGTTAGATATGCTGGTGTGACCCTGGGTCAGTCACAAGTTCTCTCAAGGGCAGTTCTTGAAAGAGCTCTCTCAGCCCTGCCTGCCTCACAGAGTGTCTGTTGTGGGGCGGGGAAAAGGGGAAGGAGTTTGTCAGCCGCTCTGAGACTCCTTTGGGTAGTGAAGGGCGGGGTATAAATCCAATCTCCTCTTCTTCTTATAATAATAATACTGATGATGATGACGTTCTGGCTTTGTTACAAGAATTCCGGCAACCACGACCCAATTGCAAAGAAAACAGAAAACGACTGTGAGCTGAATGTCCTGCAAAAATAAATAAATAAATAAATAAATAAATATACAAAAGGATACTTCAACAAAGTGAAATGCATATATAGTCTGAAATGAATCTATTCATACATTCCCTCATAGGAAAACACTGAAACCAACAAGATCCACCATAGGGAAATACAGAGTCCAAAGTATAAATATACAAGATAAATATCCCTAGGTAATTCTCAGTGTTTTAGATTTATGGTCCTTCCTCAGGAACAAAGAACAGCTATTGGGAGTCTCATTCCCTTTCCTTACAGGAGAATGCTATTCCGTTTCTTCCACTTTTGTGACCCCCAGATGGGCAGCTGTGGCTCCCTTCAAGATCTAGCCGTGCCGGTTTGCTTGTAGGGTTGCCAATCTCCAGGTGCCCCCCAGAGATCTCCCAGTATTACAATAGCTCTCCAGATGACCATGAGCAGTCCACCTAGAGAAGATGGCTTCTTTGGAGGGTGGACGCTCTGGCTTTATACCCCGCTGGAGTCCCCCTCCTCCTCCAAAACCCGCCCTTCTCAGTCTCCACCCCCAAAATCTCCAGGTGTTTCCCAACCCAGAGCTGGAAACCTTCTTTGCTTGGGGTTTGGCGGGGGCATGGCTAGGATGAGACACCGCCGGCCCGTCTTACAGGGCTGTTGTGAGGATTGCTGAAATAACCGTAGGTAGAATACCTGAAAGACTCTAAAGCACCTGTACAAAGAGCCAGTTTGGTGTAGTGGCTAAGTGTGCAGACTCTAATCTGGGAGAGCCGGGTTTGATTCCCTGCTCCTCCACAGGCAGCCAGCTGGGTGACCTTGGGCCAGTCACAAGTTCTTTCAGAGCTGTTCTTACGGGAGCAGTTCTCGAGAGAGCTCTTCCAGCCCCACCTACCTCACAGCAGGCCTGTGGCTACAGTGGGGCGTCTTGAGGCCAGGCCCACCCCGACTTACTGGCCAGGCCTCCCAACTTCACACATGCCACGGCCTCACTGCACTGAGCCATCGCCCTGCCCTGCCTACTGGTGCCCTTACCTCTCTCTTTCTCTCTCTCACATCACTTTTTTTTAGAAGGAGAAGAGAAGAGATTGGATCTATACCCCACCCCTGCCTACTGGTGCCCTTACCTCTCTCTTTCTCTTTCTCTCTCTCTCATCACTTTTTTTAGAAGGAGAAGAGAAGAGATTGGATCTATACCCCACCCTTCACCACCCAAAGGTGTCTCAGAGCGACTTACAAACTCCTTTCCCTTCCTCTCCCCCCAACAGACACCCTGTGAGGTAGGTGGGGCTGAGAGAGCTCCTGAGAGAACAGCTCTGAGAGAACTTGTGACTGACCCAAGGTCACACCAGCAGCTGCATGTGGAAGACTGGGGAACTGAAGAAGAAGAGATTGGATTTATACCCCGCCCTTCACTA
>NW_015160244.1:494470-497906 GCF_001447785.1 Gekko japonicus
CTTCTGCTTCTCCTCCCCCGCCTCCTCCTCCTCCTCCTCCTCCTCTATATTATGACCTTGGAGGAGAGCACTTCTCCCGTACCCACAAGGTATGGAAACCGGAGTGATATCTGGGAAGAAGGAGTTTGTGTGCGGAAGGGGAAGGTAACGATGACCGGAATGTCTTGGAGGAGCCCAATCAGCAAGAGTCATTTGTCTTCTCCTGAGTCAACGTCTCCTCTGAGCACACAGACGCTTCTTATCAGCCAGAAAAGCAAGCCGTACCTGCTATCCTCCCCTTGCAGGTGCCAAAATCAAGACGTCTTTTGGCAGGCAAAGATTCCCTTGTGCCGGGAGGAGGAGAGAAGGCAAACCTGCTCCCACTGGGCCTGCCCTGGCAGCTGTCCCTTGGGATCTGTTCAGATGTTCGGGGAAAAGGATATAAACACTCTTATCTCTCCTCCCGCCCCCTCCCTCTGACACCGCATCAAGAAATCTTTGGCAGGGCCCTGGCCTGAACAGCCCAGGCAAGTCCGATCCAGTCTTCCCTCTAAGCCGAGTGAGTGTGAGCTAGCTCACAGTGTATTCTGTATGTCCGTAAAAACTTTTATTGTACGTATATCTATATGGCTGGACGAGCGACCAATGTTCCCTCTAAGCTGTGGAGTCTCTTGAGCAAAAATTCTACTTTGTGAGCTACTGGCATTAACGTTGTGAGCGAGCCATTTGGCTCCTGCATTAATTAGTTTGCTCTGGAGCCATCCCTTCCTGAGCTGAGACAAAAATGTGTGAGCTGGAGGCTAAAAAACTGTGAGCTAGCTCACACTCACTCAGCTTAGAGGGAACACTGCTAGCGACTGTAATAAATTCTGAACCTTGTTCAGAAATGAATGAATGGATGAATAAAATTAGGAATTATAGAATAACAATAATAATATGAGATTGGATTTATACCCCGCCCTTCACTATCCAAAAGAGTCTCAAAGCGGCTGACAAACTCCTTTCCCTCCCCCTCCCCACAACCACCACCCCTGTGAGGGAGGTGGGGCTCAGAGAGCTCTTTTGAGGACTGCTCCTGAGAGAACAGCTCTGAGAGAACTTGGGACTGACCCAAGGTCACACCAGCAGCTGCATGTGAAGGAGTGGGGAATCGAACCCGGTTCTCCCAGATTAGAGTCCACACCAGTGTCCCCTCTAAGCTGAGTGAGGGTGAGCTAGCTCACAGTTTTTTAGCCTCCGCCTCACATGTTTTTGTCTTAGCTCAGGAAAGATGTCTCCAGAGCAAACTAATTTATGCAGTAGCCAAATCGCTTACTCACAACTTTAAGGCCAGCATCTCACAAAAAAGAAGAAGAAGAAGAATTTCTGCTAACAAGACTCGACAGCTTAGAGGGAACATTGATCTTGTCAGATCTCGGAAGCTGAGCAGGGTCGACTCCGGCAAGTCCTTGGGTGGGAGACCTCCTCGGAATACCAGCAGTCGAGAGGCAGGGGCAGGCTTCATTCAGCCACCTCTCTGAATATCTTCCAGGCCCTCAGTAGGGGGCAGTCACCATCCAGGTGCGCACACACGCATAAAAATATCAAAAAAAGGGAGAAGAAAACTTTGGCAGGCAGAAATCCCTTTCCATTTGTTGTTGTTCAGTCGCACAGTCGAGTCCGACTCTCCGCGGCCCCATGGACCAGATCACGCCAGGCCTTCCTGTCTTCCGCTGTCCTCTGAAGTTTGCTCAATTTCATGTTCGTCCCTTTCCATTAAAGGTAAAGGTTCCCTTGCTCGAAAGCCAGTCAAAACCGACTCTAGGGTTGCGGTGCTCATCTCCGTTTCAAAGCCGAAGAGCCAGCGCTGTCCGAAGACGTTTCCGTGGTCATGTGGTCGGCATGACTAAACACCAAGGCTCACGGAATGCTGTTACCCTTTCCATTAGGACACTGGTTTTGAGTTTGGCCAATTGCAGATGATTGCGGGGGGGGGGGGCTCTCCCTCGCTGGAGGTCTGTCGTGCAAAGCTAGGTTGGAAAATACTTGGAGATTTGGGAGAAGGGTGGGAGGCTGTAATGCCACGGAAGTGGGCAGTGACTCAGGAAAGCGCACACCCTGCCACATACTTTGCTCGTCTTTAAGGTGCTCCTGGACTCTTGCTCTTTCCTACTACCCACCAAAATGACTGTTCTCTCTAGGGGAACTGATCTCTGTCGTCTGGGAATCAGTTGTAAATTCCGGGAGATCTCCCGCCCACACCTGGAGTTTGGCAACCTTGACGCTGTTCACTTTCCCCATTTGGGAATTAGCCCTATTGCAGCCAGCCTGCCGCTCTCTGCAGGCAAGCGTGTTGCTGCCCTCTTGTGTTCGTTGGATGGAATAGCACTCAGTCTCTCACTGTGGTGGAAAGCGGCCAATTTATGGCGACCCCTTGGGGGTTTTCAAAGGCAAGAGACGTTCAGAGGCGGGTTTGCCCTTGCCTGACTCTGCGTAGCAACCCAGGATTGACTTGTAGGTCTCCCATCTAAATTAGGGTTCATATCCTGTTTTTTAAGAGAATGTGTCCTCTTCTTCTACGCACTTAACCACGACACCAAACTAGTGAAGAAACTGAGCTCGGGGAGGCTCTAAAACGTGTTTTGGTCCAAAACCCTCCAGGGTTGCCAGCTCCGGGTTGGGAAATACCTGGAGATTTTGGAGGTGGAGCTTGAAGAGGACAGGGTTTGGGGAAGGAATGTGGAGGGACTTCAGTGGGGTCTAATGCCATACAGTCCACCTTACAAAGCAGCCATTTTCTCCAGGGGAACTGATCTGTCGCCCGGAGTTCAGTTGTAATAGCACGAGATCTCCAGCCGGTACCTGGAGGCTGGCAACCGTAAGACACCTTCCCTCGTCCACACCAGCCTTCAAAATCCGAAACTCAAATCTGTCCCCCACTCCCCTATCTCTCCTATGATTCGTTTTATTAATAAATTCTATTTAATGTCTTCTCAAAGCACAATACCATCAATACATATAAAAAAAGGTTCCTAGAAATACATACTTTGGGGGCAGCATGTGGAGAAACGTACAAGAGGCCTTCCGGATTTTTCAGTCATCTGTTTTTTCCCGTCTACTGTATGGGATACTTATATGGATTCAAAAGTTTAATAAAAGAATAGAACTAATAAGTTCTACCTTCTTTCGCAGGATTCTAGGTTTTCCTAACGCCGTCTCCTATTTTCCCCTCTGTGCGGAGCTAGGTTTGCATCTTATTGAATCACGGGCATGGATCACCACTATCAAATACTTTATTTTTTTAATTTATTTATTTACATGTGACTTCTATACCGCTCATGACCCCTACTGGGTCTCAGAGCGGTTTACAGGTGGCCTACATTTTTGTAGTCAGATCCTACCTAGGGTGGCAATTGTGCAGGGAGGGGTTGCCTAACAGCACCCGGACGACAGGCTTCTCTCCGTTCTTGGTGGCTCT
>NW_015160244.1:498000-498112 GCF_001447785.1 Gekko japonicus
GCGCGCGGTCCGCCAGACGCCGCCATTGTTCTTCCTTGCCGCCGCCGCTTCTCTTAGTGCCATCGTCGCCGTCAACCCTCCTGGCACGGAACCAGGAGGAGGGTGCCCCCCG
>NW_015160244.1:500613-519915 GCF_001447785.1 Gekko japonicus
CCCCCCCAGCCTCTATGGCTTTGTACATCTCTAATCTAACAATCCCACTTTATCGGCAGGCTTTTATGCTAGTGAGATTTAATCTCTTTCCTTCGGCTGTTGTTTCAGGCAGATATAGGGGTATCCCCTATAGGGCTAGAACCTGCAATTGTCTCTATAGTGAACCTGATTCAGTTGCTCATATCCTTCGACGCTGTCCCCAATACTCTACCATCCATGCGCAGCTATTTGATCAGTCCCCACTTACCTTCCACAAGGAATTCGACTGACAATGATCTTAAAATCCTACTGTCTGGTAAGTTCTCGGCAATTACCCTGTCTGTTGCTGAATTCTTAGCTTATGTTTGGAAGCTAAGGGCACATAAGTCCTTGTGCTCATTTGGATTGTTATATTTCTTAACTGAGTTCACTATTCTTGAGAAGTTTAAAAATGATCCCCTGTTGGTGTAAATTGATGTAACTTGTTATGATCTATTAATTTGTTCTATTCATTTATTTGTTCCATGGCCTTCCTTATTGTCCCTGTGTCATGCCAATAAAGGTCTATATGTATATATGTACAAGAGGCCCTTAAACACACCAACAAGGGCTCTCGCAGCGCAGCCTTAACTTCCATGAAATACTGTCGCTCCTCAAAAAGGAAACGGAGGTGGAGTTTCCTTTTGTTCCCAGCATTGCCAGTGGAAGGCACCGACGCCTAGTTCTACCTGATCCACAAGGCGGAAGCCACGCCTGTTAGCAACCTGAGTTGATAGCAACCCAGACTGTGCATGCAGGGCCCCGGAAAAGCGGCCTCTGACAGATACAACCCTCTGGATTCCCTGTAGCTTTTCCGCCGCAGCTGAGCGTGCCTCACACAAACCCTCCGGAATCTTCCACCCGCTTGCCCCGTTAGAACTCATGGACTCCAGAAATGCCTCCGGCACCAACGCCGTCAGTGCCTTCCGAGAACAGGTGCAGCGCCTCACCAATGAGAATGTAAGTATCCCCTGTTTGCTGTAGCCAGTTTGGTGTCGTGGGTTAAGTGTGCGGACTGTAATCTGGGAGAACCGGGTTCGATTCCCCACTCCTCCACTTGCACATGTGGCGGACAGTGTAGAAGGCCTGTTCCTGAAGGGTTAATACACATCAGTCTAGGTAATTATTAGTCATGCTCCGCCAGGGTCTCAGAAGTCATTCTTGCGAAAGGTTGCAGAGGCGACCGCGCCACCGTTTTTAACCCAAGAAGGCCCGAAACTGCCTGGGTGAATTCCAGTGTTCCCTCTAAGCTGAGTGAGTGTGAGCCAGCTCACAGTCTTTTAGGCTCCGGCTCACACATTTTTGCCTTAGCTCAGGAAGGACGGCTCCAGAGCAAACTAATTTAGGCAGTAGTCAAGTCGCTCGCTCACAACTCTAATGCCAGTCGCTCACAAAGTAGGATTTTTGCTCACGAGACTCCACAGCTTAGAGGGAGCCTTGGTGAATTCACCGACGAGGCCTTGGATGCCGGTTTCCTCATTCTAAGTTCAGAACAATCCTGTGGAAATGTTGCCAGTCTTGGGCCTGCTCGAGGGGGGGGGAGGGGGGAGTTAAGAGGTCAAAAGTCTGGGGCCCATGATAGCTTTTGGGGCTGCAAGGCTATATATCCAGTGAGGGAAAAGGGAACACAGTTCATGTGTCTCAACCAATGCTCCCTCTAAGCTGTGGAGTCTTGTGAGCAAAAATCCTACTTTGCGAGCTACTGGCATTAAAGTTGTGAGTGAGCCATTTGGCTGCTGCATAAATTGCTTTGCTCTGGAGCCCCATCCTTCCCGAGCAAAGTCAAAAATGTGTGAGCTGGAGGCTAAAAAACTGTGAGCTGGCTCACACTAACTCAGCTTAGGACAGCCCTTCAAGTCCTTGAAGGTGGTTCTCGTATCACCTCTCAGTCATCTCCTTTCCAGGCTAAACAGACCCAGCTCCTTCAACCTGTCCTCATAGGACCTGGTCTCCAGACCCCCTCGCCATCTTCGTTGCCCTCCTCTGGACACGTTCCGGCTTGTCGATATCCTTCTTAAATTGTGGTGCCCAAAACTGAACACAGTACTCGAGGTCTCACCAGAGCAGAGTACAACAATACTATCCCTTCACGTGATCTGGACACTGTACTTCTGTTGATACAGCTCAAAATCGCATTTGCCTTTTTAGCCGCAGCATCACATTGCTGACTCATGTTGGGTGTATGGTCCACTAAGACCCCTAGATCCTTTTCACACATACTACTGCCAACACAAGCCTCCCCCATGCCGAGTGTGGTCGTTGTTCTCCACTACCAGGTTCAGCTGCAAGACCGTAACGAAAGGCTGTACGCCAGGGTCGGAGAGCTGCAGGAGAAGACGGGGCAGCTGGCCGGGTCGAAGACTGCACTGTCGTCGAGGCTAGTCCGCAGCGAAGAAGAGAAACTGAAGGTAACGGGGCGCAAGCGGCATGTGTGAGAGATGAGAATATGGTCTTCTGCCATATACTCCTGCCTGCCCTCCCTGTTCAGACACTCAGCTGAGGTCCTGCTGCGTCTTCCTCCTTTTCCAGAGGGAAGAAGGATGACGGCAACTGACAGGGCCTTTGTGATGGTGGCCCCCAGTTTGGAATGCTCTCCCCCCCGGGGCTTGTCTGCTGCCAGTGCCAGCTGAAAATGGCTACCACAGAGGTAGAACCAGTCACTAAATGGTGGCCGTCTATCACAAAACCATCGCTGGGTTCTACAAAATGTTGAGAAAAACCCCTTTTTGTCTGCTTACGCTTTTATGTCAGTTTTATTCATGGTTCCTATGGCTTAAATTGTGGGTTTTATGCGTTACTCTCTACTATATTATTTATATTTTTCCTGCTATATGATGCCTGCTCTATGGCTTGATATTTTATTGTTTTCAACTCGAATTTGACATTTGAAGGGGTTTTGCCAGTTTTACAGTTGACGTTCACACGAGAAACAAGCTCTCTGGTTGAGAGCAGTGGGGTGCAAAATGCTTAAAGATAAAAACAATATTAATTTTACATATTTGTAGGAGATAAACTTCTTTCCACTGGGCAATCAGAGTGTCTTTCACAGCTAAAGATGTGCATATAAATACACCGTTAGAAATCAACAGACTGTATCGAGTGTGACGGAAGTACTAGAGAACACACGAAGCACAAGAGGTCCTATAAAGCAGCTGGAGTTTCACAGCCCCGTGGGAACATCTCATAACATTCAGCTGCCCTAAAGAGCTGAGCAATTGGTTCCAAAACGCTCACTTACAGTGTTTCGGTAATCCCTACAACAGCCCTGCAGAGTAGGCCAGGTGTTCTCTTTAAACCAATATCTCACACAAGGACATATTTGGGGGGCGAAAGAGGAGGGATAAAACAGGTTCAAGCTGGTCTTTTTTTTGGGGGGGGGGGGGGTTGCATTTGTGTGTGTGTCCGTGCCTGGAAGTCATGGGGTGCGTTCAGACGGGCCATTTAAGCTGGCATAAACTGCTCTGGTTAGAACCGGAGCAGTTTGATCTGGAAGAAACGCGATCACACTCACCTCCTGACTGCACAGCACATCGTGATATGCCCGTTCACACTACCAACGTGAAGCAGCACACATCAGCGGTTTTTTTTAAAAAAATTGTATTTTGCACATGCTCATAGGCAGCCATCCACAGAGTTGAGATCTTCGCGCAGGCGCAGAACACCCTGTCCCAAAAAGCGTGCCCTGAAACGAAGACTTCCCTTTAAACTTTTACAGTGAAAAGGGGCTCTGTGAGGTCCCGGGACACCCTGGGAGGTAGGCGGGGCTGAGAGGGCTCTGACAGAAACTGCTCTTTTTCAAGGACAGCTCTTATCAGAACTACGGCTCGCCCAAGGTCATCCAGCAGGTGCAAGTGGAGGAGGAGTGGGGGAATCAAACCCGCTTCTCCCAGATTAGAGTCCGTGCACTTAACCACGACACCAAAGTGGCTCTCATTTGGTGCCCTTACCTGAAAAAATAGCACTCCCCGAGCCCCAGCTACCCATGGATCAATTCTCCATTATACCCTATGGGGACCAGTCTCCATAGGGTATAATGGAGTGCCCAGTGGACATCCCCCCCTGCTTTCCGAGTGTCTCAAAACCAGGGGATCCCCTGCCCCCAACTGGGGATTGTTACAACAAACAAGACCACGGTGTATAGTAACTAGCAAAACAATAAATCACCGTGTATACATATACAATATAAGCAGATATTTATATATAATGCTTTTTAGAAATCAGTTGTCAGCAAAGTTACAACTATAACATTATAGAATGCGATCTTAGGCTTGGCAGTACATATGAAACACTACAGTATATTCTCGGACAAACGACAGATTTCTAGTATAAGTCCGTTTACGAATCCTTCTTCAGGTTTGTCGTCTGTATTCTTATCTTCAATGGAATAAAGTGCTGCAAGCTGCAATGGAGTGTAACATGCTTAATAATCCAACAAAAAACATAACTTTTACTCTAATATGTAAAAGGGGGATTGGCAACCCTAAGTCCTATTGGGGCATTGAAAACATTCAGAGAAGTGGCTTGATAGCCTGCCCCCACCTCCCAGCCCTGGTATTCCTTGGAGGTCTCCCATCCAAGTACTTGCGGGGGTCAGCCCTGCTTAGCTTCCGAGATCTGATGCAATCTGGCTTGCCTGGGCTATCCAGGTCAGATTGGCGCAAGCCGGTCTTTTAACATTGGACATTTTGGGATTTCAAGAGCTGGCAGGCTGGTATTCTATGTCCAAAAGTAGAACGGAGTTCCCTCTTCCTCGTAGATTTCCAAGGACCTGGTTGACTTCCAGATCGAGAGCAACAAAATGAGAGAGCAATACGAGGAAGAATGTTTCGAACTCAGGAGCACGGTAGGTCTCCTTGGGCAAGCTCCACAAATGCGGTATGCGATGCTGTGCTTTTGACCTTCCAACTCCTCACCTGTAGACACTGGGCGGGTCCACGTGGCTCCATTTAAGCGGCCATATTCCCTCCCCAAGGAATTCTGGGACAAAGGTTTCCCAGCCTCCACGTGGCTGGGGATCTCCTGCTATTACAGGCGACAGAGACCAGGTCACCTGGAGAAAATGGCTGCTCTGGAAGGCGGACTCTGTGGCACTGCACCTCACCTGAGGCCCCGCCCCTCCCCTCCCCAAACCCCACCCTCTTCAGGCTCCACCCCCCCAAATCTCCAGGTACTTCCCAACCCAGAGCTGGGAACTCTACTGGGAGGGCTAGGGGAGCATGCCTCATCCTGTGGGCAGCAGAGGAGAGGACGCGCAAGAATGGGTTTAGACTAAGGGCGGGAAACGCTCTTTTACTTTTTTGGGGGGATTTAAATATCCCCCCTATATTTTCTTGCAACTTTTAAGATTTTTGTGCACACCTGGGGACTGCCCCAAGTGTGCAGGAAAATCTCCCTGCCCCCGGGTGCCCCCGATGTGTGGATTTAGATATCCGCACGCAGGGGGCGCCTTCGCTATTAGATATATAATCTGTTACTGCCCCCTTTACAGAAAGATCAGGTTAGATGGCACTGCAAACTGTGTTTCCTGCAGACAGGAGAGGAATTGGGATCGGGTCTAGGAAGAGGGACGGCAAACAGCCAGAAAAGAGGTATACAACAAGACCAGTCGAAAAGGCATTCGCGGCACGCGACAGATTGACTTGTGTTCTCAAAACCCACCAAGGGACAAGGAAAGGATGGGATCATATTCTCAGGTGGTGGTCCGTCCGAATATCTGCACATGTGCAGATGAAGCCGTTACCTTTGGGAGAGGGTTATAAACCATGTTTTTACTGGCAAACTTCGTGGTCCTCCCCTCGGTTTGTAGAGCCCCAAATCATCACGGGGGCTGGTCCCCGTTGTGCGAGTTTACCTATCCACACTGGATAGGGACAGCCCTTGGCCATTAGACACACAGGGATCCTAAATGCATCAAGATCACCAGATTAGAATAGTATCCCCCTCCTCACCCCAACCAGGGTTCCCTCTAAGCTGAGTTAGTGTGAGCTGGCTCACAGTTTTTTAGCCTCCGGCTCACAGATTTTTGTCTTAGCTCAGGAAGGATGGCTCCAGAGCAAACTAATCTATGCAGTAGCCAAATCACTCGCTCACAACTTTAATGCCAGTAGCTCACAGAGTAGAATTTTTGCTCATAAGGCTCCACGGCTTAGAGGGAGCATTGTCCCCAACCCAAGGTCCAGTCCAGTCCAGTCACCTTTATTGGCATGTAACGGTGGCTCAAGTGTTGAAGACGCTGAACTGCAGGCTGTGGAAGGTCGGTAGTTCAGCAGTTCGAGACCCGAGTGTGCCGCATGACAGAGTGAGCTCCCGTCTCTAGTTCCAGCTCCTGCCAACCTAGCAGTTCGAAAGCAAGACATTGCAAGTAGATAAATAGGTACCACTTCAGTGGGAAGGTAACAGCATTCCGTGCGCCTTGGTGTTTAGTCATGCCGGCCACATGACCACGGAAATGTCTTCAGACAGCGCTGGCTCTTCAGCTTTGAGACAGAGATGAGCACCGCAAACCTAGAGTCGGATTCGACTGGCTTTCGAGCAAGGGAACCTTTACCTTTTTAACCCTTGCAAAACCAACCAAGGTAGGATTCCGATAGAAGAACTTCTCCCCGCCACCCCCAAAACTGGATTTTTGCATTTCCAGATCCTGGCCTTGGAGAATCGTGTTCTTGAAGTCGAGCTCCACGAAGAGAAGACCGGCGGGGAGCGAGACGCCTTGCGGGAACGGCTGCGGGCCTTGGAGGCGAATCGCAAGGAGCTGGCGGACGAATACCTGGTTCTGAAGAGCAACTATCTGGCGCTGAGCAGGGAGCACGAACAGGAAGTATGAAGGGGGGGGGCTACTCAGAGCTCCTTCGGGGAGAGGAAAATCTCAGCTGTTTTTTGACCTCAGGGTCAATGGCCAGATTTGCATGTTGCAAAATACAGCATAGGCTGTATTTGCGTGGATGCTCAAGCAGTGTTCCTTCTAAGCTGAGTTACAGTGAGCTTTGTTGTTCAGTCGCACAGTCAGGTCCGACCAGGGCTATTTTTGGGCAGGAACGCAGAGGAACGGAGTTCCGGTTAGCCACACCCAGCAGGAACTCATTAGCATAATAGGCCACACCCAACAGCAGGAACTCATTAGGATTGGCTACATTAGGGGGTGTGGCCTAACATGCAAAGGAGTTCCTGCTCCCAAAAAAAGCCCTGGGTTTTGACAACAAACAAGGTAAAGAGAATAAGAAGGGAAAGGTGGGTGTGGCTGGATGAGCACACTTCTGGTAACACAGGGGTGTGGCCTAATATGCTAATGAGATGTAATGTCAGGGTGTGGCCTATTATGCTAATGAGTTCCTGCTGTTGGGTGTGGCCTATTATGCTAATGAGTTCCTGCTGGGCTTTTTCTACAAAAAAAGCCCTGGGTCCGACTCTTCGCGACCCCATGGGCCACATCACGCCAGGCCCTCCTGTCTTCTGTCGTGCTCCGGAGTTCGCTTAACTTCATGTTTGTCGCAGAGTTTGCTTAACTTCATGTTCGTTGCCTCGATGACACTGTCTAACCATCTCATCCTCGGCCGTCCCCGTCTTCTTTGGCTTTCAATCTTTCCCAGCATCAGGGTCTTCTTCTCCAGTGAGGGCTCCCTTCTCATTTGGTGGCCAAAGTATTTGAGCTTCAGTTTCATTATCTGGCCTTCCAGGGAACTAGTTCACCATTTTTTAGCCTCCGGCTCACGCGTTTCAGCCTTCGCTCAGGGAGGATGGGGGCTCCAGGGCAAACTAATTTATGCAGCAGCCCAATCGCTCGCTCACCACTTTCATGCCAGGAGCACACAAAGTAGAATTTTTGCTCACAAGACTCCACGGCTTAGAGGGAGCACTGGCTTTGAGCAAAGCTGGCATTTTGGAGTCAAGTTTGTTCTCAGGGCAGGTTTGCCAGGCTTCACAGTTGAGGCCCAAAGAACAAAGAGACACCTCATTAAAGTGCTAATTATATTCCCGGCTATTAGCAAGTAATATCCCGTGTGTGTTCACTAATATGGTAAATAATCATATTCAGTACATTCACCGACGTGCTGAAACCTCAAAATATTTCTCATAAAGACTCATTGCTAAATGTGTTAAACACACTGCGGTGTTTCGTAGGTCACCAAGAACGAAGAGCTGAGCCTAGAGCTACTCAACTTGGCCAACGCTAGGACCTCTCGCCCCCACTGGCAGAACGACAGCCCCCAAGCCCGAGGCCAAGACGACGAGCCTTCTGCCGAACTGGAACGGGTGCGTGCCCTGGTCCACCGCCTCTCCGCCCGCAAAGTGAAGGTATGAGTCTCTGGGCCGATCTGTGTTGCCTGCTGATAGACAGGATGTTTGTGTCATTGCTACGGCTTCCCTCAGAGCATCTTTTTTGGGGGACCGCAGTTCGGCGAGAAGGCGGAGTGGAGATTCAGTATTTTGACCAGAAGCAGGAGTTGCCCTCTACCTGTTTACTCACCTGCGTGCTCCCTCTCGGCAGCGCTGAGGATTGAGCCCATAAAATGGTAGCTGTAGCTCCATGCTTCTGTTTCAGAGGACCACAGATCCTCCTCCTCTTCCTCCCCCTCCTCTTCTTCTTCTTCCTCCTCCTCTTCTTCCTTTTCCTCCTCTTCCTCCTCTTCTTTTCTCCACCTCCTCTTCTTCCTCCTCTTCTTCTTCTTCCACTTCCTCTTCTTCCTCCTCCTCCTCTTCTTCCTCTTCCTGAACAAGAGTTTCCAAAGGCAAAGGAACGTGAAACTAATTTAAGCCTGTTAACGTCGGTATACCCTCTTTTTTGCGCCTTGTCAAAAGTCTAGTTCTCCCAAGCAAGCAAAACCAGAGCCATGGCTCAGTGGGTAGGAAACCTGCTTGGTATGCAAAAGGTTGCAGGTTCAATCCTGGGTATCGAAGACAATAAAAAAGTCAAGGAAATTTTTCACCCAGAGCAGGCTAGGTAGCCAAAAAGGTTAAAAGGGGGGGGGGACCCTTGTGTATTAAAAAATTGTCTGGTGTGTAGTGTCCAAATTTAAACCGCTGAGGAAGGCCTCACGGCCGAAACGCATTTGATTTGGTTGATGTTGTATTCTGTGTTATTCATCATTGTACCTGTCATAGGAAAGATGATTGTGAGAGTGACGTCCCCATGTGTAGAAGTGCAATTTTACCATAAAGGTTTTTCACACGAAGGGAGAGTACCTATACATGTTTTTTAAAAAAATCCTGATGCATTCTGATGCACAGTTTTAAATATTTATAATTTGATTAATGTTTTGGATTTTTTTTGCAATTGACATTTATATTTCCATTTATTATATTCCTATCTATCTATCTATCTATCTATCTATCTATCTATCTATCTATCTATCTATCTATCTATCTATCTTCCATCTATCTATCTATCTATCTTCCATCTATCTATCTATCTATCTTCCATCTATCTATCTATCTATCTTCCATCTATCTATCTATCTATCTTCCATCTATCTATCTATCTATCTTCCATCTATCTATCTATCTGCAAAAAATACAAGGTTTAAAGAAAATTTCACAAAAAAAAGGGCTTAGATTTTTTTTGAATATATTAGTAAAACAAATGAGATTTACAGTGCCTTACCTGTACAGTATGTTGATTTTTGTATTTTATTAATGTTTGGATTTAGTATTTGTTCTTTTGTATGAAGTTTTGTGATTTAATATTTTGAAAATTTAATAAAAATATAGTTATAAATAAACAAGACAAACAGTACCAAGGTAAACAGATTCCTATTAATATGCATTGCCAATTATGTATAGACACCACCAAACCTCTGTCCAAATGTTTCCATAAAATATTTCTACGTAACTTTTTTTACACACACATATATATATATACACACAGACATATATATATATATATATATATTTGTCACTCTTTTTGGTTACCTACTCCATCCTTGGCATTTCCAATTAAAAAGTATCAGGTAGGAGTTGACGTGAAAGACCCCTGATAAGCTACGATCATATGGACCTCGACAGACCAATGGGTCTGACTCAAGAGAAGGCAACTTAAGGTGCTCACACACCACCTTTTGTGTTTTATTGCCATTAGCCAGAAGATGTGATTGCTTCAGAACACGAACGTCGGAAATTGGAGAAAACGGTGAGCGTGGGGGGCCCTGGCATGGTGCCAGTTGGGGATCAAAATGCTGCCCTAGAATACTGGCCTGGGGTTGGGAGGAAATCCCCCCCCCCCAGAGCTCTCTCAACCAACAGGACTGTGCATGCGCTGAGAAACCCCCCCCCCCAGAGCGCTCTAAACCAACAGGCCTGTGCATGCGCTGCTCCCATGGGTTTTTGGCATTTCCCTCTTCTTCCTGGCATGGCGAGTCTATAGCCTGAGCGGGTCGCACAGTGAATTTGTTCTGATACTCCCATTCTCGCCGTATCTGAAGAAGTGAGCCGTGATTCACGAAAGCTCCTCCCCTGCCACGTATTTTGTTAGTCTTTAAGGTGCTCCTGGACGTTTGCTCTTTTCAGCTCCGAGACCCGGGCTGCGGTTTGGCACAGCCAACTGTGGAGTTAAAATCTGAATGCCTCAATACACTCGGGGGCTGGCCGAGTTTGGAAGAAGCCTTTTGCTTCCCTATAATTTTCTGGCAGTTTCTTAGGGGGTCAGTTCTGGTATTTGCAGGATGCGACAAAATCCTTCCGTTTTCCCCCCCTCCTCCACAGCTCTTTGGGAATCAAGATCACGTCGCCACAGAGATGGAAAAGATGAAGGACATCTACAGTTCCCAGCAACATAAACTGGAGGAGAGAATGTGAGGGAGACCAGTAGGCCCCGACTAGTGACCGAGGGGCTACACGTTTATGTGTGTGTGTGTGTGTGTGTGTGTGTGTGTGTGTGTGTGTTATATCACTTTAAACGGTACAGCCCAGGTCCCAGAGAATCCTGGGAAATGTAGTTTGGAATGGGTATAGAGCAGTGATGGCGAACCTTTTAGAGACCGAGTGCCCAAACTGCGACCCAAACCCCACTTATTGATCGCAAAGTGCCAACATGCCAATTTAACCGGAATACTGAGGTTTTACTTTAGAAAAAAACCACTCACACATTAACTTAAGATGATCCAAACAAACTAAGGGAAGCAATCCCAAATGCTTTCATGTACTTAACATTATTTGGAAGAGAATTCCACACTTTAATGGTGGTCTGGGCCTGGCTGGGGCGATGGCACGCGTGCCCGCAGAGAGGGCTCTGAGTGCCGCCTCTGGCCCCCGTCCCATAGGTTCGCCACCACTGGTACAGAGAATTCTGTAGGCAATCTGTTGTTCCCTTCATGACCCCATAGAACTGTAATTCCCAGATTTTACTGGGAAGAGGGAATAACGGTAACTAGCATAAACCTGTAATGCTGGGTCTCTCTTTATGAAGCCCGGCTGATTGTCGTGTGCTTGTGTTTCAACACTGACATTTGGTTTCTAACAGTGCGTCCCTAAGAAAACTTTCCTGAGAAAGAGCACCAGACCCGAATAGGATTTCAACAGGCCAGCTGAGGACTCTCTCAGCTTCCCTCTGCAACCATGAGGGACAGAAACTTAAAGAGGATTTTAAAACAGAGGTGGAGAAAGTGAGATTCCCAGAAGCCTGCATATTCTAGAAAGTTCAGGATCTGTGCGGTGAGCAGTGTTCCCGCTAAGCTGAGTTAGTGTGAGCCAGCGCCAGTGTTCCCTCTAAGCTGAGTTAGTGTGAGCTGGCTCACAGCTTTTTAGCCTCCGGCTCACAGGATTGCAGTCTTCAAGTATCTGAAGGGCTGTCATGTAGAAGATGGAGCAGATCTGTTCTCTCTTGCCCCGGATTGCAAGACTAGATCTAATGGGTGGAAATTACAAGGGAGTCGTTACTGGCTAAATATCAGGAGAAACTTCCTGATTGTCAGAGTGGTCGAGCAGTGGAACAGTCTGCCTCGGGAGGGGGTGGAGGCTCCTCCGCTGCACGTTTTCAAGCGGAGGCTGGACGACCATCTTTCGGGTATGTTGTACGGCTCTCTTCTTTCGGCTCTGCTCCTGCAGAGTGCAGGGGGTTGGACTAGATGACCTGCAAGGTCCCTTCCGACTCAAACATTCTATGATTCTAGGAACCAGCGTGAATGGGCATAATTGCGGGTGACGGTGTTCCTTCTGTGCGCAGGGTGGCCATGGGCAGAGATCTGCAAGAGGCCAAGAGAGCAATCCGGAACACGCAGCACAGGCTGGCGGAGCAGTCGGCGGTAAGGAAGCGTCTACGGCCGGAATGATGACGATCAACGCAGGGAATAGATTCCATGTATTTATTCAACAAAATGTATATCCTGCCTTTCGCTCCTCACGAAGGCCACCGAAGCAGACGAGAAATTAAAACACACGTAACAAAACTGCCTTTTAGGGCCACAGAAACCAACCGAACATGAACACACATGCAAGAAGAACAAATCAGTCAATCCTCAAAGAAATCAACCCTGACTGTTCCCTGGAAGGCCAGATAATGAAACTGAAGCTCAAATACTTTGGCCACCCAATGAGAAGGGAGCGACAGGGACTGAGAATAAAACAGCCAACAGTTTAGAAAAGAGACAACAAAGGGGGGGGGGCATGAAAGAGCTTTATAAAATTATGCATGGGGGGGGGAGAGTTGACGAAGGGAAAATTTTTCTTCTTTCCCCAAAATACTAGAACTCGGGAGCACCCAATGAAGTAATGGGCAGTAGGTTCGGGACAGTAGGACTCTTGAGAGTCCCTTGGACCGCAAGAAGATCAAATCAGTCATTCCCAAAAGAAACCAACCCTGACTGTTCCCTGGAAGGCCAGAGACTGAAGCTGAAATACTTTGGCCGCCCAATGAGAAGGGAGCACTCACTGGAGAAGAAGGCCCTGATGCTGGGAAAGACTGAAGGTCAAAGAAGACGGGGACGGCAAAGGATGAGATGGTTAGACAGTGTCATCGATGCAACGAACATGAAATTGAGCAGACTTCAGAGGACGGCGGAAGACAGGAGGGCCTGGCGGGAGCTGGTCCATGGGGTCGCGAAGAGTCGGACTCGACTGTGCAACTGAACAACAGCAAAAAGGGGAGTGGGGAAGAGGATGCAAGGCCCTGTAAGGAAGGGGACAGAGCCCCCCATAGCCCCTCCACCATAGCTACGGGCCAGCTCCTGTTTACTGTTGCTCCAATTGGCTAGAGCGGCTGCCCCTCTGGATAACCACGATAACAACCCCCCCCCTTCCCCGGCTCACTTTTTGATTTGCCTTCTCGGCCCACAGGTTCTCCTCAGCTCCCAAAGCCAGCTCCAGGAAGTGGAGGCCGAGAATTCCCGGCTCCAGACGCAGCTGAAGGAGCTGAACGAAGAGTACCGATCGCGGCTGGTGCAGTACATCGCGGACCTGGCGGTGAGCAGTTCCCTTCCGGGACCCGAGCGGGGGCGGCGGCGGGGGTGTCTTCTGTCTGCTGGCCTCCAGGTGGTTGTATATCAAAAATGAGAGCTCACGGGAGGAGAGTGAATGAATTACGAACAAAAGCAGAAGAATTATATTGTATGAAACAATTCAAACAATTTGAAATCTTTGTTAAAGAACCCTTATATATATATATATATTTAAAGAGCTAGGATCAAAAAGTACTTGATACAAAGTAGGACTACAATGAAAGCCCACAATTCCTTTGTATAAAAAACTCCAGGAGTACAATAGTTCCACGTCTTATGTGAGTATAGCTCTACACGGCTGGCTTCACTGCCGCATTCACGTTTCGCTTCCTCAGATAGCTGGCACTCTTTCGCTGTGAATTGAGAATTATATTTCCATGCCATATTTACTCTATTACAACATATGAACTATATCCCCAGTTGCCGGCACATACATACTCACTGAAATAGAGTTTCGACACTGCTCCTTCGCTAGTTTTCCCGGGATGACAACCAGTGTTCCCTCTAAGCTGAGTGAGTGTGAGTTAGCTCACAGTTTTTTTAGCCTCCAGCTCACAGGTTTTTGTCTGAGCTCAGGAAGGACGGGGCTCCAGAGCAAACGAATGTATGCAGCAGCCAAATCGCTCGCTCACAACTTTAATGCCTGTAGCTCACAAAGTAGAATTTTTGCTCACAGGACTCCACAGCTTAGAGGGAACATTGATTACAACTGACCCCCAGGCGACAGAGGTCAACTCACCTGGGGAAACTGGCCGCCTTTGGAAGGTGGGCCTCTCTGGCATTAGACCCCACTGAAGTCCCTTCTCTTAAGAACATCAGAGAATCCCATGTTGGATCAGGCCAAAGGCCCATCCAGTCCAACATCCTGTGTCACACAGTGGCCAGAAATACCAGGTGCCATCAGGAGGTCCACCAGTGGGGCCAGGACACTAGAAACCATAGGAGCCCTCCCACTGTTCCCCCCCCCCAAGCACCAAGAAGACAGGAGGCAGATGTTCCCCGTCTGAACGCCGGTGAGTGCACCGATTGCAACCGGCACCTATACCGATGTAAAGCCCCCGTCTGAACGCACCCTCTGTGTCACCCAGTGGCCAAAAACACCTGGTGCCCTCAGGAGGTCCAGCAGTGGGGCCAGGAGACTAGGAGCCCTCCCACCGTCGCCCCCCCCCCCAAGTACCAAGAAGACAGAGCATCACTTGCCCCAGACTCAGAGTTAAGAACATAAGAACATCAGAGACGCCAATGTTGGATCAAGCCAGTGGCCCCTCCAGTCCAACACTCTTGTCACTCTTGTCTTGCTCTGTCTTCTTGGTGCCTGGGGGGTGGGGACAGTGGGAGGGCTTCTAGTGCCCTGGCCGCACTGCTGGACCTCCTGGTGGCACCTGGCATTCTTGGCCACTGTGTGACAGAGTGCTGGACTGGATGGGTCATTGGCCTGATCCAACATGGGCTTCCCTTATGTTCTTAAAGGAACTCTCGGTCTGGGGCAGGTGATGCTCTGTCTTCTTGGTGCCTGGGGGGTGGGGACAGTGGGAGGGCTTCTAGTGCCCTGGCCCCACTGCTGGACCTCCTAAGGGCACCTGGTATTTTTGGCCACTGTGTGACAGAGTGCTGGACTGGATGGGCCATTGGCCTGATCCAACATGGAGTCCTTACCTTTAAAGTTTAAAGAGCACAGTAGCCTCCCTGAGGTCCTGGACGCCTCCGAAACACTACAGTAAGGCCCTTTTCTTTTCTTTTTTAAACAAACGGCAGGGCGAAGCTTCGCCCAAGCACATATCGCCGTCCTTAAAAAAAAAACGGCGGGCGAAAATCGGAAGCCTGAGGCTTCCGAACGGAAGTAGCTGTGCAATGTTGGAGAGCGATCAGACGGCCAGGTACAGCGTTTACAACCGTTGCACTCAGGGTACCACCACTTGGGGACCTAGTGGCAGAGTGCAACGGTGTAAAAGGCTTTACACCGGTTAGGGACAGGAGGCAGATGTTCCCCGTCTGAACGCCGGTGAGTACACCGATTGCAACCGGCACCTATACCGATGTAAAGCCCCCGTCTGAACGCACCCTCTGTGTCACCCACCCGACTCAACCATCAGACGACATTCATGAGACTTTCCCAGTCACCCAGAAAAACAAGACGGGGCTCCTTTCTGGGCCAGCGTTCAAATCTCGCATGTCTCTCAGCGCCCGGAGTGTGCCTCCACCGCTGGGGCTGACGGGGACCGCTCCTGTGCAGTGTTCCCTCTAAGCTGAGTTGGTGTGAGCTGGCTCACGGTTTTTTAGCCTCCGGCTCGCAGATTTTTGTCTCAGCTCAGGAAGGGATGGGGCTCCAGAGCAAACTAATTGATGCAGTAGCCAGATCGCTCGCTCACAACTTTAATGCCGGTAGCTCACAAAGTGGAATTTTTGATCACGAGACTCAACAGCTTAGAGGGACCATTGTGTCTTTCAAGGCCTACGTTGACGGTAAGTCAGTGGAGAAGACGGTGGCCGGGAAGGCGCCACCGGAAGCGGCTCACCTGAAGCGTTTCGTGGACAGCATGTTGAAGGACATCCGGGCGTCCCACAAGTCTCGGGAGGAGCAGCTGGCCAGGGCCGCGCGGGGCTACAAGAAGCGCCTGCAGAGCCTGGTCAAGACACACGAGAACCTGCTGATCGCGTACCGGTAGGGGACGACGCCACCTGGGAAGGCTGCAGGGGGGGCGATCGCCGCCACCGAGGAGGACTCGGCCTGCGGCTCTTTGGGAAGGGCTGCTTTTGCCCCTCGGAATGACAAAGCGGTTCCGGCTGGCCAAAGCAGGCCGGCGCCCGTTTCGTTGGATGCTGTTCTGACAGGGTGGCTTCTGTCCCACCGACGCTTCGGCCACAAGGTCCGGGTTAGGCGCCGAAGTTTTGTCAGACTCTTTGGCTTTGGCTCCCCGCCGACTGGCGCGGTTACTCCTTCTTGAAGGTCCCTGTTAGAAAAAGCAGAGGGTGGTAGTCCTGGTTATGGAGGAGGAAGAGGAGGATATGGTGGTGGAGGACCTGGATATGGCAACCAGGGTGGGGGCTACGGAGGTGGTTATGACAACTATGGAGGAGGCAATTATGGAGGAGGAGATTACAATGATTTTGGAAACTACAACCAACAGCCCTCAAACTATGGTCCTATGAAGAGTGGAAATTTTGGTAGAAGCAGGAACATGGGGGGACCATATGGTGGAGGTAATAAGTTGAATGAAGTAGTTTGTCTTTTATGTGCTGTGTAGGTCAATTTTTTCTGATCAAGAAATAGAATCAATTTTTTGTGCATGTCAGTTACTTACCTGGTGGACCTTTAATGACAGGCAGAGGAGAAGTGAAGGCTTCCACATACTCACTTGTCAAGTGAAGAACCTAGTCTGACCCTACTACGTGCTCCGCCCACTACAATAGTAACACCTTTATATTTGATGGTATGGCAAGGAAGTAGGGGTGGAATGAAATTTCATTTATCTTCTACCTGCCTCTTGTCATTTGAATATTTCTGTAAGCCAGCTTTTCCAAACCCCATCTTGTCCTTTTACACCAAGCCATTTACAGCATTCAGACACTGAGAAGGAAAGAAAGAATATCGCCCCCCACACACACACACACACGTTTCTTAAAACACAGATTTATTTCCGTTTTCATCAAAATCCTAGATCTGGCTGCAGAAACGGGACTATTGATACCTTTTATTTTAGTTGTAGCTGGGCTACCCAGTGCCTGAGACATGATTATTCTTCCCCACAACACAGTACTTTTCTGTTCACCTTAGACAGACATTCATATGATGGGTGCAGATGAAGAGTTGGCTCACTGTTGAAGTGGCTAAACTATTCGTACTTGCAGTGGGTTAAGTCACTAAAAATCAAATTTGATTCTATTTCTTGGTCAGAAAAAATTGAGAACTGGCTTCTGTATATAAAATGTATGCCACTACTGTTCTAAAAGAGCATGCCATCTTCCTTGGAGTTCTGATGTACCACAAAAATCAATACAGTTGCAAACCAGAAATAGATGTGTAAGAGTTGTATAAATTGATTTAATCAGATCTGGTGAAGTTTATGAGATGTGAGACCTACTGTGTTAAAAGGTGATAATGTCATTTCGGTAGGGGAAAAAAAAGCAGAACTCGTGGCTGTTCTGGAGCTAGGAGAAAAGGTGGCCAGTACAGATCAGGCAGATTACACAATCTGCCCGACGGAGTCTCCGAGCGGCTTCCAATCTCCTTTCCCTTCTTTCGTTTATTTCTTTAGTTTGCGCAATCTGTTCTGCCTAGTCATGGGAGGGCCGTGGTGTGGATGGCCTAGGTTAGCGCGGTCTCATCAGATCTCGGAAGCTGAGCAGTCGCCCCTGGCTCGTATTTGGATGGGAACCAGTTTGGTGTCGTGGTTAAGTCCGCGGACTCTAATCTGGGAGAGCCGAGTTTGATTCCCCACTCCTCCACTTGAAGCCAGCTGGGTGACCTTGGGTCAGTCACAAGTTCTTTCAGAGCTGTTCTCTCAAGGGCAGTTCTCAAGAGAGCTCTCTCAGCCCCACCTACCTCACAGGCTGTGTTCCCTCTAAGCTGAGTTACTGGGAGCTAGCTCACTCTTTTTTAGCCTCCAACTCACACTTTTTTTGTCGTAGCTCAGGAAGGATGGCTCCAAAGCAAACTACTTTATGCAGTAGCCAAATCGCTCGCTCACAACTTTAATGCCAGCAGCTCACAAAGTAGAGTTTTGCTCACAAGCCTCCGCAGCTTAGAGGGAACATTGCTCACAGGGTGTCTGTTGTGGGGAGGGGAAGGGAAAGGAGATTGTAAGCCACTCTCAAACTCCAAGTGAAAGGTGGGGTATAAATCCAATCTCCTCCTCCTCCTTTTCTTCTTCTTCGAATACCAGGGTCGTGACACAGAGGTAGGAAATGGCCAACCACCAGTTTTGCCCTGAAAACCCTACCGGGTCGCCACTGTCACCAGTCATGGGGAAGAGGACTAAACCCTTTTGTTTATTAAAAAGATTTAGATCCTATTTCGTTTCCAATCCAAAACAGCTTTTCAGTTCATGGTTTTCAATCCAAAACAGCCCATAAAAGGTCCTTAAATTTCGGACCGATGTTGTTATTATGAACAGCCCCGCCATAAATACAAACGGTGCTAAGATACAGTTTGGTGTATTGGTTAAGTGCGCAGACTCTAATCTGGGAGAACCGGGTTTGAGTCCCCACACCTCCACTTGCACCTGCTGATGTGACCTTGGGTCAGTCACAAGCTCTGGCACAGCTGTCCTTGAAAAAGAGCAGTTTGTGTCAGAGCTCTCTCAGCCCCACCCACCTCACAGGGTGTCTGTTGTGGGCTCGAGAGCCAGTTTGGTGTAGCAGTTAAGAGTGCGGACTCTACTCTGGGAGAACTGGGTCTGATTTCCCCACGCCTCCACATGCAGCTGCTGGTGTGACCTCGGGTCAGTCACAAGTTCTCTCAGAGCTGTTCTCTCAAGGGCAGTCCTCAAAAGAGCTCTCTCAGTCCCACCGACCTGACAGGGTGCCTGTTGTGGGGAGGGGAAGAAGAAGAAGAAGAGACTGGATTTATACCCCGCCCTTCCCTACCCAAAGGTGTCTCAGAGTAGCTTACAAACTCCTTTCCCTCCGCCTCCCCACAACAGACACCCTGTGAGGCAGTTGGGGCTGAGAGAGCTCTTGACAGAAACTGCTCTTTTCCCAAGAACAGCTCTTATCAGAGCTACGGCTTGCCCAAGGTCACTCAGCCAGGTGCAAGTGGAGGAGTGGGGGAATCAAACCCGGTTCTCCCAGATTAGAGTCTGTGCACTTAACTACGACACCAAACTGGAGGAGGAGAGGAGATTGGATTTATCCCCCGCGC
>NW_015160244.1:521545-539376 GCF_001447785.1 Gekko japonicus
TGAGAACTGCCCTTGAGAGAACAGCTCCGAGAGAGCTTGTGACTGACCCAGGGTCACACCAGCAGCTGCAGGTGGAGGAGTGGGGAATCAGACCCTCTTCTCCTAGATTAGAGTCCGTGCTCTTAACCACTACACCAAACAGGCTCTCCAAAGAGCTGCTTACAGCCCTGTCGGATCAGACCAAATTGCTGAGCGGTCGGGTTAGAACGGATAAAAGGAAGTACTTCTTCACCCAAAGAGTGATTGACACGTGGAATTCACTGCCACAGGAAGTGGTGGCAGCTACAAGCATGGACAGCTTCAAAAGGGAATTAGATAAGCATATGGAGCAGAGGTCCATCAGTGGCTCTTAGCCACAAGGTATAGATAGGGGCTCTGGGGCAAGTGATGCTCTGTCTTCTTGGTTCTTGGGGGGGGGGTCAATGGTGGGAGGGCTTCTAATGTCCTGGCCCCACTGGTGGACCTCCTGATGGCACCTGGTGGTTTTGGCCACTGTGTGACAAAGTGTTGGACTAGATAGGCCTTTGGCCTGATCCAACATTGGCGTCTCTTATGTTCTTATGTCTGGGGCAAGGGATGCTCTGTCTTCTTGGTGCTTGGGGGGGGGCGACAGTGGGAGGGCTTCTAGTGTCCTGGCCCCACTGGTGGACCTCCTGGTGTCCCCTGGTATTTTTGAAATCTAGAATCCAGAACCTAAAAAGCTTCTGGAGTCTAGATTTTAGGTTCAGTTTTTTTCCCCTTTTCTCTTTTTTGTCCTTGGACTGGGTGGGCCTTTGGCCTCATCCTACATTGGCGTCTCTTATGTCCCTGTAGAGCCAGTTTGGTGTGGAGTGGTTAAGTGCGTGGACTCTAATCTGGGAGCACTGGGTTTGATTCCCCACTCCTCCTCCACGTGCACCTGGCTGGATGACCTTGGGCAAGCCGTAGTTCTGATAAGAGCTGTCCTTGAAAAAGAGCAGCCCCACCGACCTCATAAGGGTGTCTGTGGTGGGGAGGGGAAGGGAAAGGAGATTGTCAGCCGCTCTGAGACACCTTTGGGTAGTGAAGGGCGGGGTATAAATCCACTCTTCTCTCTTCTTCTTCTTGAAAAAGAGCTGTTTCTGTCAAGAGCTCCCTCAACCCCACCTTATCTCTGGTCTTCTATCTCCTTACAAGAGGAGCTTCCAGACACCTTTGCTCGAATGCCTCAGACCTTTCTATTTCTCTCCATGCAGGTCAAGTTCAGTGAAAACAGTGCCGGGACTTCGCCTCCACAGTGAGTACCTGTTGTTACTGGATGTGAAACAGTGCCATGCGGCGGTCGGAGCATCAGACTAGGATCCGTGGGGCCCGAGGTCCAAAGCCCCACGCTGCTACAAAACACACTGGGTGACCGGTCCCACTGTCCCAGCCTAACTGGGTTGCCACCTCCGGGCTGGGAAATTCCTGGAGATTTGGTGGTGGAGCTTGGGGAGGAGAGGGAACTTAAAGGTAAAGGTTCCCTTGCTCGAAAGCTAGGGTCGCAGTGCTCATCTCCGTTTCAAAGCCGAAGAGCCAGCGCTGTCCGAAGACGTTTCCATGGTCATGTGGCCGGCATGACTAAACACCAAGGCGCACGGAACGCTGTTCCCTTCCCACCGAAGCGCACGGAACGCTGTGACCTTCCCACCAAAGTGGTACCTATTTACCTACTTGCAATTTCTTGCTTGGGATCTGCTAGGCTGGCAGGAGCTGGAACTAGAGACGGGAGCTCACTCCATCATGCGGCACACTTGAGTCTCGAACTGCTGAACTACCGACCTACCACAGCCTGCAGTTCAGCGTCTTAACCACTTGAGCCACCGCAGCTAAGAGGGAACTTAAGAGTGGTATAATATCATAGAGTCCGCCCTCCAAAGCAGCCGCTTCCTTCAGGGGAACTGCCTTCTGGAGTTCAGTTCTCATTCCAGGAGATCTCTGGGCCCCACCTGGAGATTAACAACCCTAAACCTAATCTTCACACAGGGTTGTTGTGGGGGATTAAACTCTGGAAGGGGGATGTACAATGTAGAAGAAGAAGAAGAAGACATTGGATTGATACCCTGCCCTTCACTACCCGAAGGAGTCGCAGAGTGGCTCACAAACTCCTTTCCCTTCCCCTCCCCACAACAGATACCCTGGGAGGTCAGTGGGGCTGAGAGAGCTCTGACAGAAACGGCTCTTTTTCAAGAACAGCTCTTATCAGAACTACGGCTTGCCCCAGGTCATCCAGCCAGGGGCAAGTGGAGGAGTGGGGGATCAAACCTGGTTCTCCCAGATTAGAGTCCGCGCACTTAACCACTACACCAAACTGGCTACACCCCCCTGACCTCCCTGGGGGAAGCATAGGACAAAAGATATAGATGTGGGTGGGGTGGGTCCCATCCAATGCTCCCTCTAAGCCAGTGTTCCCCCTAAGCTGAGTTAGTGTGAGCCAGCTCACGGTTTTTTTAGCCTCCGGCTCACACAGTTTTGCCTTCGCTCAGGAAGGGATGGCTCCAGAGCAAACGTAATTTATGCCGCAGCCAAATCGCTCACTCGCAACTTTAATGCCAGTCTCTCACAAAGCAAGACTCCACATCGTAGCGGAAGCATCGCAAGCTGTGGAGTCTTGTGAGCAAAAAAAATCTACTTTGTGAGCGACTGGCATTAAAGTTGTGAGCAGGCAATTTGGCTGCCGCATCAATCAGCTTGCCCTCCTTCCTGAGCTAAGGCAAAAATGTGCGAGCTGGAGGCTAAAAGACTGTAAGCCAGCTCACACTCACTCAGCTTAGAGGGAACACTGGTCCCATCTACTCCCCTTACAATAAACCGCAAGCAGTGTCAAGTAGCTGTGAAAAAATACGGCTCCTCTTTCTCTGGGGTTTAATGGCTCTCACACACCCCTAGAGGGCGCTCTTGCAGCCCCAACGCGTCCTCCGCGTCCCACGTACCTCCAGCCGCAAGACAATACATTCCTCAATTCATACCATCCGTTCTATAGAGCCAGAATTCCCTCCAAACCTCAAATGTGACCTATATTCTGCTGAAAACAGTCCCCGGGCAGACCAGGAAGAACTTTCCCACAGCCGCCCGACATTCTTTGTCGCAATTAAATCACCTATCCCCACGGATCGAGGCACCGCGGCGCAAAAGAGTGTGGATTTGCCCAGAAGCACAGAGAGAGGGGGGGTTCGTTTTCCTCTTTTTTCAAGGCCAGAGTTGACATTCCGGGAAGGCTTTCCTCCGTTTCCCACTGGCCAAAGTGCCTTGATTGGAAGAACTCTTTTCTGGGTGTGTTAGATGGGAATAAATGGATTGGGTGGGCCTCCCTGGACGGGATATTTTCAGCCACTGCAGCCCAGCGGAAGGGAAGTCTGTGCTCAGGACTAAAATTCACAATCAGAAGTCTCAGGCCACACTTCACAGAGGCTGAGCTGCAGCTCAGTGGCAGAGGAAGAAGACGACGAAGAAGAAGAGACTGGATTTATACCCTGCCCTTCACTACCCAAAGGAGTCTCAGAGCGGCTTACAAACTCCTTTCCCTTCCCCTCCCCACAACAGACACCCTGTGAGGTTGGTGGGGCTGAGAGAGCTCTTTCAAGAACTGCCCTTGAGAGAACTTGCGACTGACCCAAGGTCACACCAGCATACCTAACAAGGGATACTCCAAAATTCAGCTCATTCTGTCACTTTGATATAGAAGAAGAAGAAGAGATTGGATTTATAGCCTGCCCTTCACTACCCAAAGGAGTCTCAGAGCGGCTTACAAACTCCTTTCCCTTCCCCTCCCCACAACAGACACCCTGTGAGGTTGGTGGGGCTGAGAGAGCTCTTGACAGAAACGCCTCTTTTTCAAGAACAGCTCTTATCAGAACTACGGCTTGCCCAAGGTCATCCAGCCAGGTGCAAGTGGAGGAGTGGGGAATCAAACCCGGTTCTCCCAAGTCCGCGCACTCAACCACTACACCAAACTGGCTCCGTTTGGCATGCAGGAGGCCCTGCGTTCAATCCCCAGCTTCTCCAGTTGAAGGATCACACAGCAGGCAATGTGAAAGACCCGTAGCCAAGACCCAGGAGGAATACAGACATGAGAATCTAACCTAATAGCCTAAGCTAAATGCTGTATATTTTTTAACAACAAATATTAAGATAACAAGTCTGAGGCTACGGTCACACATACCAGATAACGCGGGGGGAGGTGAGGCTATTTGCACCATCGCAGTTTGACACGCCACTACGGCGATCAGACGCAACGGCGGTGAACCCGGGGTTTTTTTCTCTTCTTCTTGAAAAAGAGCAGTTTCTGTCAGAGCTCTCTCAGACCCACCGACCTCACAGGGTGTCTGTTGTGGGGAGGGGGAGGGAAAGGAGTTTGTAAGCCGCTCTGAGACTCCCTTGGGTAGTGAAGGGCGGGGTATAAATCCAATTTCTTCTTCTTCAGAATTCACTCCGCTCTCTGAGATATAAGGACAGATGGACTCACATTTTAGTCCATCTGTCCTTATACTGGAGAGGAGATATAAGGACAGATGGACTCACGTTCTAGCCATATCTGAAGAAGTGAGCCAGTGACTCACAAAAGCACCTCCCCTCCCATCAATTTTGTTAGCCTTTAAGGTGCTCCTGGACGCTTGCTCTTTGGTACTGCTACAGACAGACCAACATGGCGACCCACCTTGATCTAACAGTATATCAATATTTTAATCAAAATTAATTAATTTTTAAAAATGATTTATTTATTATATTAATACCCCGCCCATCCTGCGAACAGGCTCAGGGTGGCTAACAAGAGCGGTACAATGTACCTAATCGGCATAACCATAAAAATGTTAAAACGACCTAAAATACATACTCATTCATATTACATAAAAAATAACGGTTAGCAATAAAGTGCTCCCAGTGCTGAAAGATTAGATGGCGTGCTCTCAAGATCTAAATCCACGTCGTCCGTCCGGTCATCCTCCCTCGAGCCGATAGAGGCCTGGGGATGCATCTGGGCCAGTCCTAGGTTCCAGAAGTTCAATGGAATCCTTGATGGCAACAGTAGGGGTGGCGGCTCCTATTTAAAAGCCTGGCGGAAGAGCTCTGTCTTGCAGGACCTGCCGAACTGTAAAAAAAGGTCCCGCAGGGCCCTGATCTCCTCCGGGAGCTCGTTCCACCAGTGAGCCATCACAGAAAAGGCCCTGCCCCTCGTCACCGCTAGCCTGGCTTCTTTAGGGCTGAAAAGGCTCTGGTGGCCACTTCGGAGGGATTAGGGCTGAAAAGGCTCTGGTGGCCACTTTGGGGGGATTTGGGCAGGAAAACTGCGGGGAAACCGGCCATGCGAAAGCCCCATCGCTTCTGTGCTTCATATGCAGCCACACCAGCGACGGGGAGACCACCCCAAAATGCGGAAGCTACCTTTGTTTCTTGACCTTAGTTTGTGTCCTGAGCTCGCCCAGCTGAAGCCCATTTGGAATGTTTCTGAAGGGAGGGAAGGGCTCTCCAGGCCCGAGATCTTTAAAACGTGAAGCCAGTGCTTGTTGTTTGTGAGACGGTGTCAGGATCGGACCTTAGCCTGACGACTGATCATGTATTTGTAACTGTGGTTCCCTGATGTACATAGCTTCGCACGGTTATTGTTTACCCCGCTTGAGCTCTTTACGCTTCTGATTCCCAAGCTGCATCTCCGGACCTGCTCCCGTCTCTGGCCCCAGCTCCTGCCAACCTAGTAGTTCGAAAGCAAGAAATTGCAAGTAGATAAATAGGTACAGCTTCGGTGGGAAGGGAGCAGCGTTCCGTGCGCCTTGGTGTTGAGTCATGCCGGCCACATGACCACGGAAACGTCTTCGGACAGCGCTGGCTCTTCGGCTTGGAAACGGAGATGAGCACCGCAACCCTAGAGTCGGATTCGACGGGCTTTCGAGCAAGGGAGACCTTTACCTTTTTAAATGACAGCAGAAGCTTTTGTGGACTGAAAGGCCTCCTTGGTCAAGTACACCTTGGGGGCTGATGGATGGAGGGGATTGATCCAGACGCCTTTCTTTCCCAGCTTGCTGAACGAGGAGGGCTGGGCAGAGCTCAGGAAACAGCTTCGAGAGTTCACGCACACCGTGCAGGTAAAACGCTCGGGCTGAGAGCATCTTCACGAGACTTTTGCGAGTGTCTGGTTTTTTGTTTTGTGTTTTAACCAAGCCTGTCTCCTGAATGAACATCAAGATATCAGAACAGAGTTCGAGTCCAGCGGCACCTTTAAGACCAACAAAGTTGTATTCAAGGTATAAGCTTTTGATTGCACGCACACTTCCTCAGATACAGTGAAACGGAATTTCCTCGACCATTACATATAGGAAGGGGAGGGGTTACGGCCGGGAAGGACCAATTAGAGTCAAGGCAGAGACGGAAACAGACATGGAAATTACGAGCTTTTTCCATGTTTGTTGCTGTCTCTGCCTTGACTCTTACTTGGCCCTTCCTATATGTAATGGTTGAGGAAATTCTGCTTCACTGTATCTGAAGTGTGCCTGCACACAAAAGCTTATACCTGGAATAAAACTTTGTTGGTCTTAAAGGTGCCGCTGGACTCAAATTTTGTTCTGCGGCTTCAGACCGACAAGGCTACCCACCTGAATCTATCAAACTAGGAGCTCTATTTAGTATCAACCAAATTTAGGGGTGGGAGAAGGGTAAACTGCAGATTACAGAAGCACAAATTGCAGATGGACCACACATCAGTGAACGCAGGGCACGCTTTTCAAGCATCGCTGTTAAAAATACACAAAGGTGTGAATGGCCAGGCCGGAATCTAGACCTGCAGGGCGTGCTGGATCCCACCATGAAGAAGCTCCTGTTCTGTTGATGAGACAAAAAGCAGATCGCCAAGTTCCTAATGGTATTCCAGACTTCCCAAATCCAGAGCTGGCGGGATGTCCGCGCCCGTCCCCTCTGGGCATGCATGGTGGGGTTCCTGCGCATGCCCTGGGGACTGGGCGCGAAAATCCGTTAAAAGAGCTTGCTACAGCACCGATCGATCCAGTGTTTATTAGATCTATCCCATTGGTGTGTAGCACAGAGACCACGAAGAAGATGCTCCTGTTCTGTTGATGAGACAAAAAGCAGATGGCCAAACTCCTAATGGTATTCGAGGCTTCCCCAATCCAGAGGCGGCATGCTCCCAGCCAACTGCAGAAGTCAATGTTGCACCCACCTTCCCTTCAAAACCATTTGTTTATTAGATCTTTTAGTTGCCACTCACCCGAAGGGTCTCATGGCAACTTACAACATTAAAACCAATAAGGTCAGACATGATTTTTTTTTTTTGATGATGATGATGATGATGGGTTGACAACCTCCCCTCCTTCCTGCCTCTCTGTTCGCCTTCGCACAGGAAGATCTGGAGAGGGAGAGGAGCCAGCTGTTGGCGCGGGCCCTGGTGGCGGAGGAGCAGGTGGCCGAACTGCAGGAGTACGTGGATAAGCACCTCGTGAGGTGAGCGCCCTCCTCCCTCCTCCCTGAAGGTGGCTGCGGATACGAGATCCGGCCGCCTCCTGGAAAGGCTTTCCCTCCTCTTGTTCCTTTCGGGGCCCAGTTTCAGTGTGGCGCTGGCACCGGCGGGCAAGAACATCTCTGAGTGACTTAGCACAGGTCCAGTCTTCTCCAAAGCGAGTCCTTTGCTGCTACCGCTGCACTGTTGGCACAGCGCCGGTCCAGAGCGCAGATGGGCGTCATGCTGGCTTGCCAAGATGGCAAGTGTAGCATCCGAGCAATGCCTCCCTCTAAGCTGTGGAGTCTTGTGAGCAAAAATTCTACTTTGTGAGCTACTGGCATTAAAAGTTGTGAGCAAGTGATTTAGCTACTGCATAAATTAGGTTGCTCTGGAGCCATCCCTTCCTGAGCTGAGACAAAAATGTGTGAGCCAGAGGCTAAAAAACTGTGACCTAGCTCACATTAACTCAGCTTAGAGGGAACACTGCATTCGAGAGCTTTTCAAGCGACACGCCGGGCACGGACACGGCTGGATGCTCAGCTTCCCCCATCCTGCGCCCGCGTCATGTCTAAATGGAGCGCAGGCCACTGGTTGAAGGGGGAGTCTAAAAGCCATGCAACTCCCCTCCCCTCTCTCTCGCTCTCTCTCTCTTTTTTTTGCTTTGGTCCAATGTGGCTATCTGCAACTCCACATGGTCGGAGAGAGCCCCTGGCAGTTAGAGGCAAATATCACAGCCTAGAACGGAGGTGTCAAGCTCATCTGTTATGAGGGCCGGATCTAAGACAAATGTCATTTTGTCGGGCTGGGCCGCGTGTGCCATAAAACGTAACGCCAGGTAGCGGAGGTAGAAACTGTACAAAGGACAGCGGCTGGTAAGCTCTGGTGTATCCCCACTACAAGGCCCCCTGGGCTGGGAGGGAGGTACAGAAGAAAACCCGTATGGGCAGACTGGAGATCCAGCAGTGCAGCACTGGGCAGACGCTCCCACACCGCTAGACTGTGGCAGATGAGGTTGCTCTGCCATGCTGAAGCCACAATCAGAGTGGCTCTGCCCACTCCCCTCCCAAACAGTCTCCTATTCCCTCCCTTGCACTAGTTGTTCGCAGACCGCATAAGAGACCTGGGCGGGCCTGTGGGCTTTATGTTTGACACCCCTGGCCTAGAAGTTTCCAGGGAGCCGGGGGAGACCTGGGGAGCCAATCCCATGCTAGTGCCGACTTGTTGTTGTTCAGTCGCACAGTCGAGTCCGACTCTTCACGACCCCATGGACAAGATCTCGCCAGGCCCTCCTGTCTTCTGCCGTCCTCTGAAGTTGGCTCAATTCCATGTCCGTTGCATCGATGACACTGTCCAACCATCTCCTCCTTTGCCATCCCCGTCTTCTTTGACCTTCAGTCTTTCCCAGCATCAGGGTCTTCTTCTCCAGTGAGGGCTCCCTTCTCATTGGGTGGCCAAAGTATTTGAGCTTCAGTTTCATTATCTGGCCTTCCAGGGAACAGTCAGGGTTGATTTCTTTTAGGATTGACTGATTTGATCTTTTTGCAGTCCAAGGGACTCTCAAGAGTCTTCTCCAGCACCATAGTTCAAAAGAATCTATTCTTCGGCGCTCGGCCTTCCTTATAGTCCAACTCTCGCAGCCATACATGACTACTGGGAATACCATTGCTTTGACCATGCGGACTTTTGTTGGCAGGGTGATGTCTCTACTTTTTATCATGCTGTTTAGGTTCGCCATCGCTTTCCTCCCCAGGAGCAGGCGTCTGCCCCCAACCTGGGCAATGCATTGCTGAGACAGCCCCCAAGTCTGCCACCAGAATGACTGATCTTGTATCTGCTCACTGGTTTCTCCCTCAGCTTTCCATTTTTCTGGGGGCTTGTGAAAGCCAGTCTTGGGCACCTGTGTTGTTAGGTCAACGGCTAGGCTATAAGTGGGGGGGTGAGACTAGATGACCCTTCCAACTCTATGATTCTATGAAGTGTGACTGGCTTGAACCACAGGTCGTTTTGTCTTGTTCTTGCTGCAGATACAAGCAAGAGATTGTGAGGCTGAGGAACCTCCTGGGAACAGACGGGCCCCGAGCACTGAGTGCGGGATCCGCCGACGCCCCGCCGATTTCGAAACCCAGGAGGAATCCGAGCAATGAAATGTAGCGTCTGCATCACAAAGATACAGGAAGGGGCATCCAAGAACATCCAGACCAGAGGACAAGACTGCTTTGCTTGCCAGATAGTGACGTCGGAGCTCGTCAGGCTTGGACACTGAAGTGGCTCGAGAAAACCGATTTTCAATTGTTCGTAAAACAACAACAACACACCCTTCCTCCAAAGAGCTCAGGATGCTGTCCAAACCCCCCCCCCCCAATTTAATCTTCACAACGTCCCTGCAAGGGAGGTTAGGTGAGAAACCACATCATCACTTGCTGAGCTTCGTGGGTCAGTAGGGATTTGAGTTTGGCAGTTCGAGGCCCGAGTGTGCCGCATGACGGAGTGAGCTCCCGTCTCTGGCCCCAGCTCCTGCCAACCTAGCAGTTCGAAAGCAAGACATTGCAAGTAGATAAATAGGTACCCACTTCGGTGGGTCACAGCGTTCTGTGCGCCTCGGCGTCTGGCCACATGACCACGGAAACGTCTTCGGACAGCGCTGGCTCTTCGGTTTGGAAACGGAGATGAGCACCGCATCCCTAGAGTCGGACTCGACTGGCTTTCGAGCAAGGGAAGCCCTTCCTACTATAAAGATAATGTTCTGTATGTTAGCCCACATTGGCTCTTCAGTTCCACGTTGAAGCCGTGTTCTCACATGCTCTCTGTACCGCCATCTCTCCACAACCTACTCCACTGTCATTTACTGCCGAAATTTCGGCCCTGGCCCTGGATTCCAAAGCAGTGTTTGGTGTCCGTGGCTCTTTAAAGCAATCCCGCACGCAACACCGCGTGGTTTCAGCTACTGCATCACACAAGATGGGTCGCCGTGTGAGTCTGTCTGTAGCGGTAGAAAAGAGCCAGAGTCCGGGAGCCCCTTCGAGACTAACAAAATATGTGGCAGGGGAGGAGCTTTCGTGTTTTCAGACGCCGAATGACATTATTCACCTGCTACTGTCATTTGCCTGCTGTTGTCATTCGGCATCTGAAATCACTCCACTTTCCAATAAATAGGAACGACGGACTCCCGTCCTCGCTGTATCTGAAGAAGTGAGCCGCGACGCACAAAAGCTCCTCCCCTACCACATATTTTGTAGGGATTCTTTTAAAGTAAATCAGCAGAGTATTAAGAGACTGAGTCCATGGTGTGTTTTAAAATATAAAAGTTTACTATAAACCTAACATGGGAAAAGGTACACAGGATATGAAAATAACAAAGAACTTATATGCCTACATCCTTACAAGCTAAAGGTCAAACGGAAAGAGCCGGAATGGCGTCTCCTTCTGCAGTCAGAACAAAGAACACAAAGACGGGAAGAGAAGCCATAAAATGCTAATACTTGACACCTTGGTTTCCAATCAGAGTAGCAAACTAGCTCCAAAGTTCCTGGGCATCCTATTGTCTAAACAGATTGGTTACAAACAAACATGTGACTTAACAAACATCATTAACCCTGAAAATACTGAAGTGTTTTAACTTGTAACACCCAACAGTTAAATCTCGAAGGTGCCACTGGACTCTGGCTCTTCACTACTGCATCACAGAAGCACAGTAAACCAATGTTTTAGCACACAATTCAGCATCTCGGGACCCACAGCCTTTTCTGCTCCTTTTAAAATGAATTTCTGGCCCAGTGAGAGCATCGCCACCGTGCCACGAGAAGGGTTGGGAGTCACCGGTTAGTCAGTCCAGTATCCCGTCTCAAACGTTAGCAGAGTGCACCTTGGCTACACGCAGTAGCAGCCCTTTGGTCTCGGTGTGCTAGTTACACAGAGCCGCTTTGTCGGTTTCAAGGCGAATAACAGTCCTTTCCTTTAGGAGCTACATTCTAGATAGTGAAGCTTCAGAGGCAGAACTAATCACAACTACCTTGGATGGGTTTGGATGCAGAGGCACCCAGCCTCCATGGTGGATGTGTGCGAGAGAAGAGAAAGAGAGATGTGCGAGCGAGCGGGAACCCACAGTCCGCCTGTCTGTTTCACTGACTTGTTTGCAAACACCCACCCCCCACCCCCAGGCTGAGGCTTGAGACAGGGTCTAGGCCAGAACTTCCCAAACTTATTTGGCCCTACCGCCCTCTTTTCAGGAAAAAAAAAAAAAACCTCAGCGCCCCCCTGGAAATCTACCTTCAAGAAGTGGACAAAAAGATGCAGTGACAGATTTGCACATGGTAAAGAAAGATGTTGTTGCAAGTGAAGAAAGATGTTGTTGGCCTGAAGCCAGAGGCCAGCAGCAGCCACCGCACAACAGCCCAGCAGCAACACCAGTCTTATATTTGCAAATGCATGGCTGTGATTGGCTCCCTCTCCACCTCCACCCCCCACCACCACCCCGATCCCAGGGAAGACCAGGAGAAGGCAGGAAAAGGCTGCTTTGGATAGGTCCTGGACTTTTCTTTCTTTATGCTTCCACGGCCCCCTTATTTTTATTCAACACCCCCCAATTGCACCCAAGGCTCCTACCGCCCACCTGGATCGTTCCAGCGCCCCCTTTGGGAACCAGCGGTCTAGGCCTTCTCTTCTAACAAGCAGCACACAGTGAAAGCATATAGGATAATTCAGAGGCACTGGACTTGGTTCATTGAGTCCCTTCTCAGCCTGTTAATGACACACCACAGAGAGTAGTAGAGAAGAAGAGAAGAGACTGGATTTATACCCCGCCCTTCACTCAGAGTCTCAGGGCGGCTTACAATCTCTTTTCCCTTCCCCTCCCCACAACAGACACCCTGGGAGGTAGGTGGGGCTGAGAGAGCTCTTTCGAGGACTGCTCCTGAGAGAACAGCTGAGAAGAGAAGAAGAAGAAGAAGAGATTGGATCTATACCCCGCCCTTCACTACCCAAAGGTGTCTCAGAGGGGCTCGCAAACTCCTCTCCCTCCCCCTCCCCACAACAGACACCCTGTGAGGTAGGTGGGGCTGAGAGAGCTCTGACAGTAATGGCTCTTTTTTCAAGAACAGCTCTTATCAGAACGACGGCTTGTCCCAAGGTCATCCAGCAGGTGCAAGTGGAGGAGTGGGGAATCAAACCCGGTTCTCCCAGATTAGAGTCCACGCACTTAACCACGACACCAAACTGGCTAGTATTTCTAGGGAGGGAGCATTGATTGCGTGGCTCCAAATCCAAGAAATGGGAGGTCAACAAAACAAAGAAAGGTGATGAGACTGACCCCACTGCCATGACAACAGAGGCACCCCACCCACCCATCAGATGGAATGAACAACTGGGAAGGCCTCTACTCACACATTCCTTGCCACCTAGAAAGTTAGCTCGTCAGGCAGAACGGTTCTAGCCCGATCCCTGACATGCTTGCTTTCTGTATGCAGGGATAGCTTTTTGTACGAAGGATCATGACCCCCTCCCCCTCTGCCCCCACTGCCACAGTCTGTAACGGGACAGGCCGCATAGAGAGGCCCCGCCTCAGTGATAATCAGACCTAACATGAAGCTTCCCAAGGTACCACCTGTTTTGGGAAGAGCTCATTGCAAACAGAAGAGAAGATAAGAGATTGGACTTATACCCCGCCCTTCACTACCCGACCGAGTCTCAGAGTGGCTTACAGTCTCCTTCCCCTTCCCCTCCCCACAACAGACACCCTGTGCAATGTTCCCTCTAAACTGTGCAATCTTGTGAGCAAAAATTCTACTTTGTGAGCTACTGGCATTAAAGTGGTGAGCGAGTGATTTGGCTACTACATCAATTACCGTATTTTTTGGACCACAAGACTCACTTTTTCTTCCAAAAAAAGTGGGAGGAAAAGTGAGTGCGTCTTATGGACCGAAGGTTTAGAATATTTTTTTCCCTGTTTTCCTCCTTTAAAAACTAGGTGCGTCTTAAGGTCAGGTGCGTCTTATGGTCCGAAAAATACGTTGCTCTGGAGCCATCCTTCCTGAGCTAAGATAAAAATGTTTGAGCTGGAAGCTAAAAAACGGTGAGCTAGCTCACACTAACTCAGCTTACAGGCAACACTGCCTGTGAGGTAGGTGGGGCTGAGAGAGCTCTTTCGAGGACTGCTCCTGAGAGAACAGCTCCGAGAGAACGTGTGACTGACCCAAGGCCACACCCGCAGCAGATCAGCATCCGTGCTCTTAACCACTACACCAAACTGGCTTAGGACAATTAGATTAAAACAAAATGCAGGCATGAAAACCAATCAATTAGCCTGCCCCATTTTTTTTTTTTTTTGCAAAGGATCAAGGGAAGATCCAGAATCGGCATCCTCAGCTAGTGAGGATCCTGACCGGGGGAAGACCAGATGGTGTGATTTCTGCCTGCCACGTCATTCCTCTCTGCTGCCTTTGCAATCAACACTTCATGGTGTTTTAAGCTGACAGAAAAAGGCCTACCTTCCTTAGTGGGTAAAGGGGCGGCCGTCAGCTTTGGTCTCCGCTCTCAAACCGAGCTTCTTTCTGGCTTGTCCTGCCGGGCTCGGCGTACGGCCTTGAGATCATACGCCCAGGCTTGGTTCGGCCCGTCCCCAGCTGTGCTTGTGGGCGTCCAGTTGGGGAGTGGGTAGCGCCCGGCTACCACCCGGGCCTCCTCCGGAAGTTCGGTGAGCAGTTTCCTTTCCAGAAGCTGCAGCTGGGAAACAGATAAAAGGAACTGGGTTACTCAGGGCCTGCCTTTTGTCCTCCTTCCTTTAAAACCACTGGTTACGTTGGTGGTGGTTGGCCTCTATACAATCCTTAAAATCCCCAGGCGCGGTACAGAACGTAGAAAGTAAAACAGGTCCTGCCTGCAGGGATGAACCAACACATTGAGGAGGGGATGAGAAGAGCTGTGAAAGGAGTGCTCATGCCTGTGTCTTAAGGAGAACGTTAGAAGAGCTCCATTGGGCCTCACCTGTTTTCAGGGGTCCTTTCGTAGGAAAAGAGGCGCAGGAGCTCATTCGCACAACTCATTCACATAACTCATTTGCATAGGCCACACCCCCTGACATCACCGGAAGTGTGTCAGAAGGCAACACCCACCACTCAGGCTCCACTGGACTGTTTTGGATTGCTAGCTTTTTGGGGGGGAGGGAACGTGCAGATCTGTCCTCACAGAGGAGGGAGAGCTTGTGCCTGAATAAAACCTGGTCTTAAAGGTGCCACTGGACTGTTTTGGACCAGGGGGACGGAGGGGGCGGGGCCTCTGCAGCTTACCTGGCTGCTTCTTGCTCTGACTGAGGGCTGCTGGGAGCAGGGGGCGGGGCTTGTTGCATGTGCCCACCCTCTGGGCTCTTCTTTTTTTAAAAAAATTAATTTTATTAAAAGATATGTGAAGTATACATAAACAAGATTGCTGTTTAAACATTAATACAAACTGTAAGTGCAGATACATATCTCACAATGCCGTCTATTAATCTGTCAGCAGGATCATCCTTGTCACTTTCTTGTGATTTTCCAATTATTCTACTATTACTAAAGTGATAACGTATAATAAATCCAGATATATTTTAGAAGGACCTCAATAGCATTTTACGAGAGTGCTCAGACCATTAAAAAAAAATTCTCATAGAATTCTGGGTATAAACCTTCGTGTGCATGCACACTTCCTCAGATACAGTGGAACAGACTTTCCCAAGACTTATATATAGATAGAGAGGTTCAGGTGGGGGGTAGCCGTGTTGGTCTGAAGCCACAGAACAAAGTCTGAGTCCAGCGGCACCTTTAAGGCCAGCAAAGTTTAATTCGGGGTATAAACCTTCGTGTGCATGCACACTTCCTCAGATACAGTGGAACAGACTTTCCCAAGACTTATATATAGATAGAGAGGTTCAGGTGGGGGGTAGCCGTGTTGGTCTGAAGCCACAGAACAAAGTCTGAGTCCAGCGGCACCTTTAAGACCAGCAAAGTTTAATTCTGGGTGTAAGCTTTCGTGTGCAGGCACAGAATTAAAACATGTTGGTCTTAAAGGTGCCACTGGACTAAAAACTTTTTTTCTAGTGTTCTCCAGTGTTTCTCTTCACTCCTGCGGCCCCTTCTCACTCAAGGCAAGTTCGTTCCTGGGGTTGTAGAATCTCAGCAGATTAAGGACTCTTTCTGCCTCGACCGCAAGCACAGCTCTGCCCAGGTGCGGGGGCGCCTTCATCGCCTCGTCCCTTCTTGCTCGCCCTCTTCCCCACTCCTCCGTGCAGGTCCAGTGACTTCAGGAATGATCCTTCCGGTAGTCGGAAGGGGCTGCAGGAGGACGGGGGAAACATCATGCGCCTTCCGTGCACAGATATTTTGATACAAGCCATCGGGCGCCACGTTGTGGCATTGGGGGGAAAGAAGAAAAAGTTCTCTCCCTCTGCTTTCCCCACGACTGTACCCAGTACCAGTAGGGGCACATCCTGCAGTCAGTCAAACGCAACGTAGCTGGCATTCCAAAAACGGACTTTTAACCCTGGGTTTTTGAATAAATCTGTGCGTGCGTCTGTGCACGTGAACTGCTGTCAAGTCACTTCCAACTTAGAGTGACCCCACTGTAGGAGAGCAGTGCAGATGGATCCATTGTACTCCTGGCTGTTCTCCTGGCTGGAAATTGGGAACTGAAATATATGTGCGTACTAACAGCATGAGAAGCCTGGTGACTGCCTAACTGATGCAGTCAATCTGGCCTTGGCAGTTGCGAGAGAGATAACAGAGAGCTTGCGCGCACACACACACACACTCCATTCTATGCTCGTATGCCTGTAACTTTCCCTTACGGAGGAAGAGGGAGGGAGAAGGGGGAAGAAAGGTGCATTAAAATAAAACGCTGGGGAGTGAGAAACTTCAGACAGCTTCAGCAGCCGTTTGTGTCCTGTCGTCTTTGCATCGCGTGAACCCTGCAACCACACTACAACCCCATGGGGCTTTTTTTGTGGGTTTTGTGTGTGTACTTGCATGCCTGGAAGTCATGGCGGCTTCTTGCAACTCCTCTTGGGGTTTGGACGTTCCAGAGAGGTGGCTTGGTAACCTGCTTCCGCGTCCCGGCCCTGGTATTCGTTGGAGGTCTCCCTTCCAATTACTTGCCAGGGAGTGACCCTATGATTTTTAACGGCCTCCAAAACGTCCTCCTGTTAACACCCTTGCTCAGGTCTTGCAAACTGTGGGCCTTTGTGGCTTCCTTGACCAACTCAATCCATCTAATGTTGGGTCTTCCTCTTTTCCGGCAGCCTTCAACTTTGCCTAGCACAAATCTACTAAGCCCCCCAAACACTTCCCCCAGCTTGCCTGCTGTGTATATGGCTTAAAAGAAAACCAGAATCAAGCTCAGCAAAGCTTCCCTCTCTGGTCGCCTGGGGAGCCTTCTTCCTCGCCATAGGTGACCAGGCGAGTACAAGCCTGGGTTACTCTTGCTACCACTCCAGCATGTCCCGCTGGACTAATCAGTTCCACCTCTAGGAATCTGGCTGAAACGCGGGAATATCTGGCCCTTCCTACGCCGGTCCCAGGAAGAACATTGTACTTACCACGCTAGGTGCCAGGAACACAGTTACGTTAGCACAGTCTGACAGATCCACCTCAAAAGAAGCAACCAGAACAAATGGTTAGCGTGATCCAGTTTTTTTATCTAAAGATGCTATACAAAACATTAATTACTGAAGATAACGCAATAGCAACAGAAGCGAAAAGGCGGGACGGTGGTCTCTGGATTACTGCTGCCGTTTCGACAATATGTCTTCCTCTGACCAGAAATTGTGCCAATCAATGCCAAGTATGGAGTTCCTCAAGCAACAAAAAGCTGCATACTCATGAATTTTCTTATAGCTTGAGAAGCAACATCTCTAACTCTACACAAAAGTTCTCCCAAAAGGGCTGAAGTCAAAGCTTGGGAGAACTTTTGTCTAGAGTTAGAGATGTTGCTTCTCAAGCTATAAGACACCTTTGGGTAGTGAAGGGAGGGGTATAAATCCAATCTCTTCTTCTTCTTCATGCCCACAGTACAGACAATACAGGTTAAGTTCCTCCAGTAATCACTGCCTATGCTTTGTTATTTTATTACGTATTTCCATCCCACTCTGCTTCCGAGGAGCTCAGGGCAGCATTTGAGAGCCAGTTTGGTGTACTGGTTAGAAGTGTGGACTCTAATCTGGAAGAATTGGGTTTGATTCCCCACTCCTCCATGTGCAGCTGCTGGTGTGACCTTGGGTCAATCACAAGTTCTCTTGGAGCTGTTCTCTCAAGAGCAGTCCTTAAAAAAGCTCTCTCAGCCCCACCTACCTCACAGGGGTGTCTGTGGTGGGGAGGGGAAGGGAAAGGAAAGTGTAAGCCGCTCTGAGACTCCTTCGGGTAGTGAAGGG
>NW_015160244.1:539437-548387 GCF_001447785.1 Gekko japonicus
CCCCGGCTGAAGCCTGAAATGGTACAGTCCCCCCCCAAAAAAAGCTTTTACCACTTGGTTCCGCTGACTGTCTCCAATCAGTCCTAAGATCGCGATATATCAACGAAATAAACATGACACATAGATGGATCGGGGGAGGCAACTGCCTTCAAGCCGGCATGCTTTGCGCCCCCAAAGTTCCCTCTAAGCTGTGGAGTCTTGTGAGCAAAAATTCTAATTTGTGAGCTACCAGCATGAAAGCTGTGAGCAAACAATTTGGCTGCTGCATCAATTAGTTTGCTCTGGAGCCCCCTCCTTCCTGAGCTAAGGCAAAAAGGTGTGAGCTGGAGGCTAAAAAACCGAGAGCTAGCTCACACTCACTCAGCTTAGAGGGAAAACTGGTCACGGTGTCCCTCCTCCTCCGTGCTGTTTCCTGGGAGCTTCTTACCTTCCACAGATCCTCCCGGCGATAAGAAACCTTGCCGTAGCACCCAGCTTTCCAGGCACGGTAGCTGGACAGCCGCAGCAGCCACGGATTGAGCTCGTAACCGACGCTGGGCCTGAAGCCTTGTCTGTAGGCCTCCAGGACCTGGAAGCACAGTCAGAGCATGTTGGGTATTACAAGTTGAAAACACTCAGTATATCTGGGGTTAAATGTTTGTTTATGTTACTCACAGGAAGTCACATGTTTCTCATGTAACCAATGTTCTTTAGCTGTAGGACTGCCCGGGGAATTTTCTCCCTGATCTAGGGATTTGATTGGGACTAAAGTGTCAAGGTGTATTACCATTTTATGGCTCTCTTCCCGTCTTTGTTTGGTGTTCTTAAGGAGAAGAAGAGCAGCCATTCTCCTCTTCTAGTTTTGTCTTTGTAGTGTAACAATGTAGCCTATTTAGCTCTGTTGTTATTTTCATCCCAGTTACCCTTCCCCATGCTAGAATTTAGTAAAAACGTTATATTTTAATCACACATGGACTCTCAGTCTGAATTATTTTACTCTGGCTCTGCTGGGCTATCTTATCTCTGCTAAATACCATTTTTTTCAATATCTCACTATCACCCAACAGAGCATCATGCTGCGAGGCAGGCCCGTAGCTACGGTGGGGCTTTGGGGCCCCCCACCCCCATTCTTAAAGGCACAGCTCCACAAGAAGTTCTCCTGCAAATGCTTTTTTTCAAGGATTTAAAACATTTTTAAAGGTGTGAGCAAGGCACAGCCCCACAAGAAGTTCTCCTGCAAATGCTTTCTTCAAGGATTTAAAACATTTTCAAAGGCGTGAACACCTTTGAGCAGAGTAGGGTGCTGTCGTTGACCGATTCCCGCCCTGAGCAAGGGGGTTGGAGTAGGTGACCTCTAGGGTCCCTTCTAACTCTGTGCCAAGAAGCTGGTCTCCTTGAAGAGAGTCTTCCTGCCCGAGTGTTAAGCTTTCTTGACTACAGAAGTCCTCACCCCCACCTGCCGGTTTGTGATCAGATTTTTTGCTTAGGCTGGCAGGAGCGATCAACTTGCAGCAGCTGAGAACTGGTGGTTGATAGCTTGCAATTTAGAGATCTATCCAGGTCACAGCTTTCTGTTGGCTGAGTGGCTTTCCTCTCTGCACTTTCAGCCCCACCGGGGAAAAGTTTGCCCCACGAGCCACAGAATCCTGGCTACGGGCCAGCCCACGGTGATAGGGGCGGCAGGACCCATGAGAGAGAGGCCAGCTCTTTCCAAAGGAGCAACCAGGCCCAGCATTAGCACCAGTGTTGCTATTTCCCAGGGAAGTCCTCAAGACCCGGGCAGGAGGGATGCTGTCTCTGAATGAAGCCTGTCTGTGAGAGCCCCCCCCCCCGCCAATGCCATCCACTCCCTCCTCCTCCACTGGCACTACCCTAAGATCCACGGCCCCTCGTTCCCAGACAGTACAAGACGTTGTGCATGGAAGGAAAGGACGCTGGGTGCTCTGGCTCCAGCAATGGTGAAGAAGTGCGGCAAGGGAACAAGGTTTTCTTAAAATATACTATTAAACTCTTGAGGGTTGCTTTTCACAGTACCCAGGAGACCGATGCCGATTCCGGTAGATTCCCGGGCAAGCTAGGAGGGTCGCCCTTGGCACCCCTGACAGGGAGGCAGGTGGACACTGCAGAAACACTGGAAGCCACTGCAAGCCTGCCAAGGTTTCAGCATAGCTCTCGCAGAAGCAGGACCCTTGTACCTAGGCTGAAGCACTTCAGACTGCGGGGGCTGTCAAGTTGCAGAGGTGGTTGGTTGCCCATGGAACTTCCTCTGCAGAGTCTTCCTTGGAGGTCTCCTTTCCAAGTACTGACTCTGCTTAGCTTACAACTTAAGGCGATCCCAGCAAGGGACTTTCAAGGCAAGCGAGAAGCAGAGGTGGTGGGCCATTGCCTTCCTCTGTCGAGTCTTTCTCGGTGGTCTTCCATCCAAGACTTATGGTGACCCCAGCAAGGGGCTTCCAAGGCAAGGGAGAAGCAGAGGTGGTTGGCCATTGCCTTCCTCTGCAGAGTCTTCCTTGGTGGTCTCCCATCCAAGACTTATGGCGACCCCTGCAAAGGGGCTTCCAAGGCAAGCGAGAAGCAGAGGTGGTTGGCCACTGCCTACCTCTGTCGAGTCTTCCTCGGTGGTCTCCCTTCCAAGTACTGACCCTACTTAGTTTCTGAGATCTGATGAGCTCAGGCTATACCATACCACCTTATCTCCCCATATGACAGAACGCATCCCCATTAAAAAAATTATCATCCACATAGAAAACTAGCATTTCATGGAGGAGACATCTGGAACGCTTCTCCCAGACCTGTAGCAAGCCTCCCAAAAGATCATGTTCAAGAATCCCCCCCCCCTTTCTTACAATTCTGCCATCTCCTGACCCTAAATCCACCAGCTTTCCAGAGCGGCCTTCCAGGAGCAACATCACATTCTCCAGTTGTTTGGCACTTGCTGGGACATATGGCACCTAGTTTGGAGGAAAGAGAGAGAGAAAGGCAAGAACTGAGTTGGAAGGCGTCCTGGTTGGGGAATTCTTGGAGACTTGGGGGTGGAGCCTGGGGATTTTGGAGTTTGGGCACTCGGTCACTAAAAGGTTCTCCATCACTGGGCTATACCATACCACCTTATCTCCCTATATGACAGAACGCATTCCCCATTTAAAAAATTATCCTCCACATAGAAAACTAGCATTTCATGGAGGAGACATCTGGAACCCTTCTCCCGGACCTGTAGCAAGCCTCCCAAAAGATCATGTTCAAGAATCCCCCCCCCCTTTCTTACAATTCTGCCATCTCCTGACCCTAAATCCACCAGCTTTCCAGAGCGGCCTTCCAGGAGCAACATCACATTCTCCAGTTGTTTGGCACTTGCTGGGACATATGGCACCTAGTTTGGAGGAAAGAGAGAGAGAAAGGCAAGAACTGAGTTGGAAGGCGTCCTGGTTGGGGAATTCTTGGAGACTTGGGGGTGGAGCCTGGGGAGTTTGGGAAGGGATATAATGCCACAGAGCCCACCCTCCGAAATCATTTCCTCCAGGGGAACTGACGTCTCTAGTCTAGAGATCAGTTATAATTCTAGAACATAAGAGAACATAAGAGACGCCAATGTGGGATCAGGCCAAAGGCCCCTCCAGTCCAACACTCTGTGTCACACAGTGGCCAGAAATACCAGGTGCCATCAGGAGGTCCACCAGTGGGGCCAGGACACTAGAAGCAACAAGAAGACAGAGCATCCCTTGCCCCAGAGTCCCTATCTATACCTTGTGGCTAATAGCCACTGATGGAAGACCTCCAGGCCCCACCTGGAGGCTGGCAACTCTAGGTCCCGGGTACAGCACATACTTTGCATATGGATAGGCCAGTCTACAGAAATTCCTTCCCAACTGCAAAGTATTTCCCACCTACCCTTTAAAAAGTCCTACCAAATCGCCTGTTGCTTTACTTGTAGTGGGGCTTGTTCGTTTTTTGTATTGTGTGCATGTGTTTGCCTGGAAGTCATGGTCTTCTGATGAATCGCTTTTCTAAACACCAAGGCGCACGGAACGCTGTTACCTTCCCACTGAAGTGGTACCTATTTATCTACTTGCAATTTCTTGCTTTCGAACTGCTAGGTTGGCAGGAGCTGGAACTAGAGACGGGAGCTCACTCTGTCATGCGGCACACTCGGGTCTCGAACTGCTGAACTACCGACCTTCCACAGCCTGCAGTTCAGCATCTTAACCACTTGAGCCACCCTTTAAAAAGTCTTACCAAATCGCCTGTGGCTTTACTTGTAGTGGGGTTTGTTTGTTTTTTGTATTGTGTGCATGTGTTTGCCTGGAAGTCATGGTCTTCTGATGAATCGCTTTAACACATTTTAATGCTGTTTTCATCTTCTTATATATCGTATTGTTTCTGATGTAAGCTGCCCTGGGCCCTGACTCAGAAAAGGGGGGACCTAGCAAATTTAAACAAACAAGCAAATAAATCAATGTTTGATTTCTGGCAACCCCTAGTGGGGCTTGGGCATTTCCAGGAGGTGGCTTACTCTTGCCTGCGCCTAGCCCGGGATTTCCTTGGAGGTCTCCCTTCCTTGCCAGCTTTACCTGTAGTTTTAAAGGCACTCTGCGGAACCCGGGCATGAGGATCCCCGCCCACACGACGTAGGCGGCCAAACCAGTGCCTGTCGCAATCTGCAAAAGGTCCCAGCCGCTGACAGTCTTTCCACGCACCTCAGCCGCCAGCTGTTCCGTATCCTCCGGATCCATGTCTGCAAAAGCAAAAAAGGGATTTGCAAATCAAATGCTGCCCGCGCATTCCGAGTGACAGCACTGGGGCCCGTCCAACCTCACCGCTCGTCTCGGAGGGCGGCTTAATTAACTGGGAAGGGCTGTCAAACGCTCGCCGTTTCCTAGCAAAGTCACATCTTGAGTGGCGTAGGCGCTCTTCTTGTTCTGCTCTGAAGACTTAGCAGACCGTCCAGGGGAAGAAGAGTTATCGGAAGGCACTGTCGAAAACCCTCTCCAAAAGCACACCAAAGTCAGAGATTGCTACAAGCTCAGAACTAAGAAAAAGTTCTGCAGACCAATTATTTAGGAACGCAACTCCTTATAGCTTAGGTTTAATGTAGTGGATGAGCATAGAATCATAGAGTTGGAAGGGGCCATACAGGCCATAAGAGATTATGTTGGATCAGGCCAAAGGCCCCTCCAGTCCAACACTCTGTATCGCACAGTGGCCAGAAATACCAGGTGCCATCAGAAGGTCCACCAGTGGGGCCAGGACATTAGAAGCCCTCCCACTGTTGACCCCCCCAAGCACCAAGAAGACAGAGCATCACTTGCCCCAGAGCCCCTATCTATACCTTGTGGCTAATAGCGACTGATGGACCTCTGCTCCATATGCTTATCTAATTCCCTTTTGAAGCCGTCCATGCTTGTAACCGCCACCACTTCCTGTGGCAGTGAATTCCATGTGTTAATCACTCTTTGGGTGAAGAAGTACTTCCTTTTATCCGTTCTAACCCGAACGCTCTGCAGTTTCATGGAGTGCCCACGAGTTCTTGTATTGTGAGAAAGGGAGAAAAGTACCTCTTTCTTTACCTGCTCTTTCCCATGCATAATCTTATAAACCTCGATCATGTCACCCCTCAGTCGTCTTTTCTCCAAGCTAAAGAGCCCTAAGTGCTTTAACCTTTCCTCATAGGGAAAGTGTTCCAACCCTTTTATCATTCGAGTTGCCCTTTTCTGCACTTTTTCCAAAGCTATAATATCCTTTTTAAGGTGTGGTGCCCAGAACTGCACACAGTATTCCAAATGAGGTCTCACCATTGATTTATATAGGGGCATTATTATATTGGCTGATCTGTTTTCAATACCCTTCCTAATAATCCCCAGCATAGCATTGGCCTTCTTTATTGCAGTCACACACTGTCTTGACATTTTCAGTGAGTTATCTACTACAACTTCAAGATCTCTCTCTTGATCAGTCTCTGCCAGTTCAGACCCCATCAATGTGTATTTATTTTTTTATCTAGTCCAACCCCCTGGTCAATGCAGGATCACCCTAGGCCAGGCATGTCCAACTTCGAACAGGTAGTAGTGATCTATTTCCTTTTCAGAGCCATACCAATGGAAATACCAAACTCAAAATTAAAAGAATGGCAGAATACATTAAATAACTTCCTGTGGGCACACAAAAAAAGCACAGAAGCAGGGCACAAATACTATACAGATCAGACAAGAGGGGAGGACTTGAAATTCCCAAATTTACAAAACTATTACTATACCACCCACCTTGCCAAAATAATAACTATGCTTAAAAAAGAAAATCTTCCAAACTGGATAAACATACTATCGGTTAAGGCAGAACCACATACGCTAAGAGATACAGTGTGGCAGCAGTCTAACTTTAGACCCAAAGAAACGAAGCAAAACGAATTTCAAAATCCTGTTCAGGTTCTGAAGGCCACCCAGAAAAGAGGAGCCAAAATTATCCTCTGACTACCACCCAAAGGGTTCTTCCAGTTCCTTTCTATGCTCTTGGAATCTGAAAGGATGGGTGAGTGGGCCTCCAGTGTCAGGAAATATGAACAGCAGGCAGGGTTGTTGTTGTTTTTTAAATCAACGTTCAGAATTGTATAGTGGGATGTGATTTTAATTCACATGCACAGCAGGTGCCTCCACCACACACCTTTTGCGTTCTCCGCATGCACCTGCCTTGTCGCTTAAGAGTCACGTTCTGTGACATTTCTAAGCCGACAGAGCGCCGGAGAATAAGAATCTGACAGCCCTCCTAGCAGTGCAGAGTGCTTGTCATTTTGAAATGTTCTTTCAGAATGGAACTTTCCACCTCTGGAACTGCACATTTTGTGTCTACTGGCACATGGAGGGGGGGGAGAGAAACCTGGCCACCGTCATCCTGCTGAGGTGGGGGTCTCAGACAGCAACAGCAATGCAAACCTCTGGGACTACCCCTACAAATGCCAGCAAAAGTACTAGCCATCAGTAGACCCCTGGCTGGAGACATCTGGCTCTCTTCAACCTGGTGGAACTCTCTGCCAAATAACATCCTGCGCCCTGCAGGACCTGGTTCAGTTCCGCCAGGCTTGCGCTACAGAGATGTTCTGCCAGGCTTCCGGTTGAGGACAGCAATGGGTTTTTAATCAACGGTCTTAATCAGTCTAGCCTCTTTTTGTATTTAAACGTCCCCCCCCCCCTGAGCCCCAAGTATCGGGGGAAGGTGGTCTAAAAATTGGATTTGTAAATAAATAAACAGGATTGCGCACATCCCGGTAATTACCCTATGCAATACCTTCAGTGTCAGCACATGGATTTCAATTGGGTTGGATTAGGGTTAGCAACGGGTTTTTAATCAACCGTCTTAAACAGTCTAGCCTCTTTTTTCCATCCACTCCCCCCTTGGAGTAAGAATAATTGGTTTCTAGGAGCCTTTTGGAATTATCATTGTATTGTTTTAATGCCCTTAACGATTTAAATTGTATTTAAACGTCGTACACCCCCTCCTGAGCCCCAAGAATCGGGTGAAGGTGGTCTCAAAACTGGATTTATAAATAAACAAACAGGATTGCACACATCCTGGTAATTACCCTATGCAATAACTTCAGTGTCAGCACAGCTCAGACAAAAACGAGTGAGCTGGAGGCTAAAAAACCGTGAGCCGGCTCGCATTGATTCAGCTTTGAGGGCACACTGGCCGGAGACCACTGTTCCCGCTAAGCTATGGAGTCTTGTGAGCAAAAACTCTACTTTGTGAGCTCCTGGCATTAAAACTGTGAGCGAGCCATTTGGCTGCTGCATCAATTAGTTTTAGGGTTGCCAGCCTCCAGGTGGGGCCTGGGGATCTCCCGCTTTTACAACTGATCTCCAGCCGACACAGATCAGCTCCCCTGGAGAAAATGGCTGCTTTGGAGGGTGGACTCAGTGGCATTGTACTGTGCTGAGGCCCCTCCCCTCCCCAAACCCCGCCCTCTCCTGGCTCCACCCCCAAAGTCTCCAGGTATTTTCCAATCCAGACTTGGCAACCCTGATTAGTTTGCTCTGGAGCCCTCCTTCCTGAGCGAGGACAAAAATGGGTGAGCTGGAGGCTAAAAAACTGTGAGCCGGATCACGCTGACTCAGCTTAGAGGGAACCCTGGCTGGTGGAGACCAGCTGTAATCCCGGACAATAATCTCCAGGCTCCACCTCTCCTGGAGGTTGGCAACCCCTTCCAGGTCAACATTCAAAAGGGACTCTGCGGGCGCCGTCGCTTATTTATATCTCGGGGCACACGAATCAGCCGCTGCTCCCGCCTGCGGGGCAACAAAGGAAACACACACGTGCAAACCCGCCGCCCTTTACCTGCCCCGGAAGCTCCGTCCGCTTCCCTGCTCCGGCGGTCCCACCTTTATTTAGCTCCGTGTTGAAACTGGTCCTCCGCTCCTAGAGTGCCGTCGCGCAGAACGGCGCTGCGCAGGCGCGAAGGGCAAGGCTTTGAGTGACACCCCGTCTGGAGGAGCGAGGGAAGAGCTCCCTGGGCTCTGTTCGGGGCTTAAGCAACTCTATGGTCTTAGGCAGGGGTCATTAAAAAGAGGTGCAGGGGCTCATTAGCATAACTCATTTGCATTACCTATTTGCATAGGCCACACACCCCTGACCATCACCCTATGTGTGTCAGAAGGCAACACCCACCGCTCAGGCTCCACTAGACTGTTTTGCATTGCTAGCTATGGGGTAGCATTGCTAGCCTCAGCATGGTCCAGTGCCATAGATCATAAAGCAGCCATTTCCTCCAAGGGAGCTGATCTCTGTAAAAGTGGGAGATCTCCAGACTCTGCTATTTCTGGGCAGGAACGCACAGGAACGGAGTTCCGGCTGGCTACTGAGTTGGCCACGCCCAGCAGGAACTCATTAGCATAATAGGCCACACCCAAGAGCAGGAACTCATTAGGATTGGCTACATGAGGGGTGTGTGGCCTAACATGCAAAGGAGTCCCAGCTCCAAAAAAAG
>NW_015160244.1:548618-548750 GCF_001447785.1 Gekko japonicus
GCCAAAGGTGGGTGTGGCTGGATGAGCACACTTCTGGCAACATGGGAATGCGGCCTAATGTGCGAATGAGCTGTGCTGTCATGGGGTGTGGCCTAATAGGCTAATGAGTTTCTGCTCTTGGGTGTGGCCTAT
>NW_015160244.1:550088-550983 GCF_001447785.1 Gekko japonicus
TGGTCTTAAAGGTGCCACTGGACTGTTCTGGATTGCCAGCTATTGGGGGGGGGCGTGCAGATCTGTCCTCGCAGAGGAGGGAGAGCTTGTACCTGAATAAAACTTGGTCTTAAAGGTGCCACTGGACTGTTTTGGATTGCTAGCTATTGGGGGGGGGACACGTGCAGATCTATCCTCATAGAGGAGGGAGAGCTGGTACCTGAATAAAACTTGGTCTTAAAGGTGCCACTGGACTGTTTTGGGCCGGGGGGGCCAGGGGGAGCTCTGCAGCTTACCTGGCTGCTTCTTGCTCTGACTGAGGGCTGCTGGGAGCAGGGGGTGGGGCTTGTTGCATGTGCCCGCCCCCCGGGCTCTTTACTGCCGGAGCTCCGCTCCTGTGCGCTCCTGCAGGAAATGACCCCTGATGCTAACTCTGGTTTGGGGAAACAAGAAATTTGGGGTGGAGCCTGCGGAGGGCAGGGTTTGGGGAGGGGAGGGACCTAAAGGAATATAATAGAGACCACCTCATTTCCTCGAAGGGAACTGAGCTCTGTAGCCTGGAGGCGGGTAATAATCCCAAAAGATCCCACACCCCACACGGAGGTTGGCATCTCACCGGGGAGGGGAGGGGACTTGGTGAGATGTGATTCCATCCAGCCTACCCTTGGTAGCCACTATTTCCTCCAGTGGAACTGATCTTCAAATGAGAGCCAGTTTGGTGTAGTGGGTTAAGTGCGCGGACTCTAATCTGGGAGAACCGGGTTTGATTCCCCACTCCTCCACTTGCACCTGCTGGATGACCTTGGGCAAAGCCATAGTTCTGATAAGAGCTGTCCTTGAAAAAAGAGCAGTTTCTGTCAAGAGCTCTCTCAGCCCCACCTACCTCACAGGGTGCCTGTTGTGGGAAGGGGAAGGG
>NW_015160244.1:551136-558037 GCF_001447785.1 Gekko japonicus
TCTTCTTCTTCTTCTTCTTCTTCTTCTTCTTCTTCTTCTTCTTCTTCTTCTTCTTTGTAGAAAGAGCTCTCTCAGCCCCACCTACCTCACAGGGTGTCTGTTGTGGGGAGGTGAAGGGAAATGAGATCTTGTAAACCTTGTAAGCCGCTCTGAGAATCCTTCGGGCAATGAAGGGTAGGGTATAAATCCAATCTCTTCTCTCTTCATCTCTGTCATCCAGAGAGCAGTTACAATTCCAAGAGAACTCCAGGCCCCATCTGGACGTTGCACCCTACGTCTTGTGGCAGTGAGTTCCACAAATTAGCTACCAGATGTAGAAAGGGTTGAGAATGAGTGCTTGTATTGTCATAATACAGCTATGTGGCATTCCCCCACTTCCTTTCAAGCCTACTTCCCATAAGGGCTAGCAACTTACTTTAAAAGAATGAAAGCTAAGACCAGCAGGAAACCAAAGTCTGCATGCCATTTACGCATCTCTGGGAGTCGGCGTGACCACATCCTGGGCTAACAAATCCCATCTGCTAAAGCATTGCTCAATGTGAAGTGCTTCCATTTAGCCGTCCAGTCCACACATGGCCTGGAAATGGCTTCGAGAAATCACGTGAAACCACAAAAAAATAAATAGCAATTAGGGCCGAACCAGACGTGACTCAGGAGGTCTCTGACTATGAGCTGACACCGTTTTTGAAAAGGGCTAAAAGCAACCCACAGTTGTGATGGTTTCAGAAGAGGACACTGCTGTTGGGAGAGGTTTATTTTCAAACCTGGATCTCGTGGCATGTCCCCAGTGTATGTCCCTGTCCCCCCCTCCCCGCGGTCGTTCTTTGCCCAGCAAGGGGAAATATGCACATTATAATGTAGTGGAGTTCCAGGCGTAGCATAGTGAAATCAGCTCAAATGTATTGATTACATCAGAACTAAAAGATACACTGGCCGGTCCGAGGCCAGCTTACATGCGTGAACACACTCACCCCCAACAAACACCCAATTCCTGTGATCAGGGGTCATTTCGTAGAAAAAGAGGTGCAGGAGCTCATTTGCATAACTCATTAGCATAACTTCTTTGCATATGCCACACACCCCTGACATCACCGGAAGTGTGTCAGAAGGCAACACCCACCGCTCAGGCTCCACTGGACTGTTTTGGATTGCTAGCTATGGGGGGGGGACATGCAGATCTGTCCTCACAGAGGAGGGAGAGCTTGTACCTGAATAAAACTTGGCCTTAAAGGGGCCACTGGACTGTTTTGGACCGGGGGCGGGAGGGGCTCTGCAACTTACCTGGCTGCTTCTTGCACTGACTGAGGGCTGCTGGGAGCAGGGGGTGGGGCTTGTTGCATGTGCCCGCCCCCTGGGCTCTTTAGGGCCGGAGCTTCGCTCCTGTGCACTCCTGCAGGAAATGACCCCTGGTGCTGTTTAAACAAGGTGTCATAATAATTCAAGTCCATCCATCTTAACCTCATTGAAAGGAAAGAGGAAAAGCCAGTTTGAAAACCAGGTTGCACACATTCTGGTTCCTTTTAGTGAGGCCGGACAAGGAAAACACCCTACACAGCCAAGATGCTGTAAAATGCTCGAAAGAAGATGGATGGGGGTCGAAGGACAGGAATTCTCACAATTTAGGGTACATCAATCTCCAGTTCTAACATATTTATTCCCTAAGTTGTCCCCCCCCCCAGTTGAACCGAAACAGATGATAGCCAGGAACTAAGTGTGTCATTCTTTTGACCTGTTAAAAAAATGTGTCCTCACTATTTTGCATGCTAGTTTAACAAACCACTCCTACATATACAACTATGATCTGTAATTCCGTTTCATCGTCTGACAAAGTGTGCCTGTACACAAAATCTCACACCTTCAATAAAACTTTGTTGGTCTAAAAGGTGCCACTGGACTCTTGACTTTGTTCTGTTGCCTCAGACCAACACCTTGATCTGTCATCAGAATCGTGCCGCTTCCAAGAGAAGGACTATTTTATTCTATTTAATAATCTCAGAGCTGGAAGGGGCCACCAGGGTCATCTACACAGGAACTAGAAGAGAAGAAGAATTAGAATTATTTGGAGGAACTAGAAGAGAAGAAGAGAAGAGACTGGATTTATACCCCGCCCTTCACTACCCAAAGGAGTCTCAGAGCAGCTTACAAACTCCTTTCCCTTCCCCTCCCCACAACAGACACCGTGTGAGGTAGGTGAGGCTGAGAGAGCTCTTTTGAGAACTGCCCTTGAGAGAACTTGTGACTGACCCAAGGCCACACCAGCATACCTAACAAGGGATACTCCAAAATTCAGCTCATTCTGTCACTTTGATCTAGAAGAAGAAGAGATTGGATTTATACCCCGCCCTTCACTACCCAAAGGAGTCTCAGAGCGGCTTACAAACTCCTTCCCCTTCCCCTCCCCACAACAGACAGACACCCTGGGAGGTAGGTGGGGCTGAGAGAGCTCTGACAGAAACTGCTCTTTGTTCAAGAACAGCTCTTATCAGAACTATGGCTTGCCCAAGGTCATCCAGCCAGGTGCAAGTGGAGGGGTGGAGAATCAAACCCGGTTCCCCCAGATTAGACTCTGCGTACTTAACCACTACACCAAACTACAGCTACCAACACAGGAACTGCAGCCACCAACACAGGAACACAGCTACAATATCCCCAACAAGAAGGTATCCAATCAATATTTAAAAACCTCCAACGATGAAGAATGATTGGCCTGGTCAATGCTTCCTCTAAGCTGTGGAGTCTTGTGAGCCAAAATTCTACTTTGTGAGATGCTGGCATTAAAGTTGTGAGTTAGCGATTTGGCTCGTACATACCTCAGTTTGCCCTGGAGCCCTCCTTCCTGAGCTAAGACAACAATGTGTGAGCCAGAGGCTAAAAAACTGTGAGCTAGCTCACACTCACTCAGCTGAGAGGGAACACTCGGCCTGGGGGTCATTTCTCTCTTTGACAGAGAGTTAACAAAGGAGGTCAACCGGAGGCTGGAAATGTTTGTACCCATAAAAAGTCCTCCTTTTTCAAACCAGAGAATCTTTTCTGGATCCCCGGCAATACTAGATTCTGTATTTCCAGGTTTTATGACCTCTCTCGCAAAAACTGGCAGGAAGACGGAGTCTCTCGAGGGGGGACGGCGTGTCTAAATAAAGGCCGGGACTGGACTCGTGCCTTTGGGTGTCGGGAGTGCAATGCAGAGAGAAACAGGATCCTTCTGGACAGAAAAACTTGCAGAGGACCGGAGGGGGAACATCCATCATGCGACGACGACGTGCCATTAAACAAATTGACTCAGTGTGAAGCCTGCCGTTCACCTCCTTAAACAAACAGCCCTCCAGACCCGCACAGCAACAAATAAACAGTGGTATGTAGGGAGGGACGGTTGGGGTTAGGAGGAAAGGAGGCCAAGCGAGCGCAGTTCCTGCTGTGTTACTTCTAGATGGAGAAGGCCGGCACTGACACAATGCTTGGTCCTTGACTCTGTTAAACATCTTCATTATGTTGTATGCTAATTTGCTGCTCTCTACCTATATGTATGGACTGGTAACTTCCACTTCATTGTATCTGAAGAAGTGTGCATGCACACAAAAGCTCACACCTTGGATAAAAAATTGTCGGTCTTCAAGGTGCCCCTGGAAACTCCATCAACCTGACATGACCCCCTGGAACATTTGCTCTGCTGGAACATTATGTTATGCTCTTGGGTGACCAAGAAACAGAATCCAAGATGGGGAATTCGGAAACAAGCAGGATTGATTCTAAATCTGTTTGGTGTCGTGGTTAAGAGTGCCGGACTCTGATCTGGGAGAACCGGGTTTGATCCCCCACTCCTTCACATGCAGCCAGGTGGGTGACCTTGGGTTAGTCACAGTTCCCACAGAGCTGTTCTCTCACAAGCAGTTAAGCTCTCTCAGCCCCTCCCACCTCACAGGGTGTCTGTTGTGGGGAGGGGAAGGGAAGGAGATTGTAAGCCGCTCTGAGACTCCAAGCGAAGGGTGGGGTATAGATCCAATCTCTTCTTCTTCTAAACAGCTGGTATCACTGGGGTGTGTGTGTGTGTGTTGAAGATTCCACCTTGGGACTGTTGCTGAACACATCCCCCAGGGCAACAGTTCTCAAAATGTGGACTGCGACCCAAAAGTGGGTTGCAACTCTCTTGCAGGGGGGCTGGTAAGGCCAAGAGGAATGAAGAGGAGACAGAGTAAGTTTGGTGTCGTGGGTTAAGTGTGCGGACTCTAATCTGGGAGAACCGGGTTTGATTCCCCACTCCTCCTCCACTTGCACCTGCTGATGTGACCTTGGGCTAGTCACAAGCTCTGGCACAGCTGTCCTTGAAAAAGAGCAGTTTGTGTCAGAGCTCTCTCAGCCCCACCTACCTCACAGGGTGCCTGTTGTGGGGAGGGGAAGGGAAAGGAGTTTGTAAGCCGCTCTGAGACTCCAAGTGAAGGGCGGGGTATAAATCCAATCTCTTCTTCTTCTTCCCCCACGTATCCCCCACACACACCCCATCACCTTGAGAGCCAGTTTGGTGTAGTGGTTAAGTGTGCTGACTCTAATCTGGGAGAACCGGGTTTGATTCCCCACTCCTCCACTTGCACCTGCTGATGTGACCTTGGGCTAGTCACAAGCTCTGGCACAGCTGTCCTTGAAAAAGAGCAGTTTCTGTCAAGAGCTCTCTCAGCCCCACCCACCTCACAGGGTGCCTGTTGTGGGGAGGGGAAGGGAAAGGAGTTTGTGAGCCACTCTGAGACTCCCTTGGGTAGTGAAGGGCAGGGTATAAATCCAATCTCTTCTTCTTCAAAAGGCTCAGTGGCAATTTTGGGGGGATTTTTGTGCTTCTTTATAACGTGTGAGCCTTACAGTGAGCCAGTATAGTGCTGTGGCTAAGAGCGTTGGGCTAGAATCTGGGAGACGCACACATGGAAGGCCATGTGCAGAGAGGGAGGGGACAAAGGGGACAAAGAGAGGAAGAGAGGACGGGTCAGAGGGCAGCTCCCATTCAAGGAGACAACACCTGTACACACTTAGAGTGATGTAGCACCTCCCCCCAATGTCCAGGCATGCTGAGACACACTCACTCCAACATGTGTGTGGAAGTATGTGTGTGCAACCTGACTCAGTGCCAAAAAACAACAACCAGATCTACACAGGATACGTATCCCCCCCACACATACCCCATCACCTTGATAATGACCAGCGTTTTTCTATCTGAACATTAATCCATAGAATTTACCCAGGCAATTGCTGGTTCACGTGCATTAGCACGACAGCCCTGTGGGGTAGGCCATGCATTGTTAGCCCTAGAATCATAGAGTTGGAAGGGACCTCCAGGGTCATCTAGTCCAACCCCTTGCACCATGCAGGACATTCGCAACTAACTCCCCCCCACGTCCCAAGTTACCCCTACACTGAAGCGAATGGGAAAGATGGGGCTGGCTTAACAATGTATAGCTCAGACTTTGTAAGGCACTTAAGATAACTTTGTATTCTCAGTTCTAACATGACCACCTGCTGCAACAAAGGCAAAGACCACTGGCATATTATCGATCCCTCTCAGATTATTCTCAGATTGGTCACCGGAGAACCTGCTTCCTTGTCTGCCTCCCTCTCCCCTCCCTCCTGCCCCGCCTTCTTTTTTTAAAAAAAAGAGAAGACTTCTAGTCCTGGTGATTGCCAAGATGTGTTTCCAGTGCTCGGCTGAAATCGCAGAATCCACTCTTTCTTCTTGCAGAATTTGCCTTGGAATTCTGATTCTTTAATCAGTCGGTGAGCTACACACAAAGCCCCGTCGCCAAGATGTGTTTCCACTGCTCGGTTGAAATCTCAGAATCCACTTCGTCTTCTCGCAGAATTTGCCTTGGAATTCTGATTCTTTAATCGCCCCATCGCCAATATGTGTTTCCACTGCTCGGTTGAAATCTCAGAATCCACTTCGTCTTCTCGCAGAATTTGCCTCGGAATTCTGATTCTTTAATCTGTCGGTGAGGCATGCACCAAAGGGGTGCACGTATACACAGAGCGAGAGAAGCCTGCCTCTTTGGAGTGAAGGAAGCTAGAAGAAGGGACTGGCTGCCAAGAGGTAGGAGTGGGAAACAGGGAAAGGGAAATGAGAAGACGGAGCTCTCCCAGCAGCGAGCGAGACACGGTGTTGCTGCGAGCAGCTGGAGTCTATCACAGAATCGTTATGGATATTGTGATCGGTCCAGACTGTGGCAATCTGTTCCCAATCTGCCTCTTTTGACAATGACTCTGTTTTTCCTTCCAGGTTTTTATCACCAGACCCGCACCCTGATCCAGTGGGGCGCATGCAGAACAGCTGGCACAGGGAAACCCCCCCTTTTTTAAAAAGCTAAAATCTTATGGATCCACTATTGGTCAGGAAAGGGGGAGCAGGGAGGTGGACCCCACCCCCTTTGCCGAGCAGCCAATATGTTCCACTGCATCAGAACATTGTTGCATCCAGCCTAGCCGCTGTCTGTGCCATGGATCGGGGCCCTCGGGTGCGTGGTGGAGCGGAGACAGTTGAGAGATGATACGAGAACCATCTTCAAGTACTTGACAGGGTGTCCTATAGGGGATGGTGCAGGGTTGTTTCCTTTGCCCCCGAAGGTTGGACCGGAACAGACGGGTTGGAATTCAATCAAAAGAGTTTTCGGCTAAAACTTAGGAAGAACGTCTTGGCTGTTCAAGCTATTCCTCGGTGGAACAGGCTTCCTCGGGAGGCGGTGGGCGCTCCTTCTTGGGAGGTTTTCAAACAGATGCTAGATGGCCATCTGAGGGCAATGCTGATCCTGTGAACTTGGGCAGATCATGAGAGGGAGGGCAGGGAGGGTTGCCTCAGGGCTTAGTTCTCGTGACCCTTTCTGACATGCCCAGGGAAATGCCGGTCGCCGCTTTGGGGTCAGGAAGCCAT
>NW_015160244.1:558275-559515 GCF_001447785.1 Gekko japonicus
AGCGGTTCCTCAGTGGAACAGGCTTCCTCGGGAGGTGGTGGGCTCTCCTTCTCTGAAGGTTTTCAAACAGAGGCTAGATGGCCCCATCTGACAGCCATGTGGATTCTGTGGACTTGGGCAGATCACACGACAGTAGGGCAGGAAGGCTTGCCTCACTGCTTAGTTCTTGTGGCCCTTTCTGACATGCCCAGGGAAATGCCGGTCGCCGCTTTGGGGTCAGGAAGCCATTTTTCTCCAGACCAGTTTGGCTGGAGATCCTGGAGTTTTTTTTGTTATCTTCTGAGCATGGAGCAGGGGTCACTGGGCGTGTGTGTGGAGGGGGGGAGGTATTTGTAAATTTCCCACATTGTGCAGGGGGTTGGACTAGATGACCCTGGAGGTTCCTTCCAACTCTAGGATTCTGTATAAAGCCTGGACCCCATAACTAGAGCTCATAACTAGAGCGTACCTCTTCTTATCACATGACTTACAGCTCCGCATTCTGCCTAGACGTTCAAGGTGGGTCATACATCTTCAAGGGTTGGTCTATGCCAGCGGGCTATAGGTCTCCAGGCGAGAGCCATTCCGAGCCCTGCAGTGCCCGAGATCTCTTGAACTCAGGTCCTAAGCCCTTAAACAAGGAAAATGTAAATTTTAAAAAAGGGCTCTTCCATTGGGGAAATCGCTAGCCTCACATAGTGTGGTGACGTCAGTTTGGCGCAGTGGTTAGGGGTGCGGACTCTAATCTGGGAGAACCGGGTTTGACTCCCCACTCCCCCACATGCAGCTGCTGGTGTGACCTCGGGTCAGTCACCAGTTCTCTCAGAGCTGTTCTCTCTCAAGAGGTGTTCTGTCAGAGCTCTCTCAGCCCCACCTACCCCACGGGGTGTCTGTGGTGGGGAGGGGAAGGGAAAGGTGTTTGTAAGCCGCTCTGAGACACCTTTGGGTAGTGAAGGGCGGGGTAGAGCGCCAATCTCTTCTCCTTTTTCTATTTTCTCCAGGGGAACTGATCTCCTGGAGGCTGCTGTGTGGAAGCTGGCAACCCCGTTGCTTTCATGATTGGCCGGGGGGGAGGTCGTCAGTGCCTTTCTTTGACCGTGAGATAACAAAGCAGATCATCTCTACAGACTGCAACCTTTTCCTGGAGGGGTGTGCGTACGTGTGCCAGCTGGGCACCGTAGAAGATCCGTGGTGGTCATTACAGGTGGTTTTCACACAGAGCGGTTGATCCAGCCCGGCCAGCCGAGGGTTTCAGGTCTCC
>NW_015160244.1:559721-564841 GCF_001447785.1 Gekko japonicus
CACCCCCCCCCCCCCCGCCTCTAGCCCAATGCCTCCAAAGGAAGCGGGCTTGGCTTTGAAGCACATGAAACACTTTCTCTCCCCCACCCAGTTTTCCACTGTTCAAAAAAAGAAAAAAAGGCCTCCAGACTTTAGCTTTGATTCGAAACAGATTCCAGAATGGGGGTGTGGGGGTGAGCGGCTCTGAAATGTCACTTTCTCCTCCGGGAAGAAGAGAGTTTCGCTCTCTTGTGGTTATCCTAGCGAGGGAGAGCGAGGGCATTGCTCATTAGCAAAGATGCTTTGGGCCAGTTCTGGTCTGGTTTTCTGCTGTCTCTCTAGCAGGCCCGTAGGTACAGTGGGGCGTCTCGGGGCCCAGCCCCCTGACTTACCGCCAAGGCCCCCCTCCCGACTTCCCATCCAGCCCAGGCGTTTCCTTGGGTGTGTGTGTGCAGGGGTGGGTGTGGGGTGCCCCTTGGCCTATTTAAAGGCCCACCGACTTTAAAAATCCTGGCTATGGGCCTAGTTTGTTTTAACCAATGGGACTGTAGGTGTGGGTGTGAGGGTGTTCTTCAGAGGAGGAAAGGTTGTCTCCTGCTTCTCTTCATGGGCCTTTCATGCAAACATACGGCCAATGGGAAACCGCATAACTTGATAGTGTGGTGTTAGGCTTAGAGGCATACCAGCAACATGAGACTTTGAGGGTTTTTCCTCATTGAATATTGACTGGGTGCTCTATTAATCTATTTCTCCTGACAAATTGGAAAGCTGTTTTCCTGCTGTTGTTTACCTTGGAAACACTGATGAGTCCTTTAAGGGGTTAAGACGCTGAACTGCAGGCTGTGGAAGGTCGGTCGTTCAGCAGTTCGAGACCCAAGTGTGCCGCATGACGGAGTGAGCTCCTGTCTCTGGCCCCAGCTCCTGCCAACCTAGCAGTTCGAAAGCAAGAAATTGCAAGTAGATAAATAGGGACCACTTCGGTGGGAAGGTAACAGCATTCCGTGTGCCTTGGTGTTTAGTCATGCCGGCCACATGACCACGGAAATGTCTTCGTACAGCGCTGGCTCTTCGGCTTGGAAACGGAGATGAGCACCGCAACCCTAGAGTCGGATTCGACTGGCTTTCGAGCAAGGGAACCTTTACCTTTATCTAATCAGACTCCACCAAGGAAGACTATTCAAAATGAAGTTATGAAATCCGGAGTCTTCGTCCTCCAGTGTAGACTTACCTGTTGGATATATTGTCTACTTACCAGTTGGACTGTTGAAAACTTACCTGTATAAATATTGGTTCCACCTGTGGGATTTTTGTAAACACTGCATCTGTTGTATTATTGAGAAATTGTAGACTGACCTGTTGGATTGTTGATAACTTTCCTGTTGGGCTTCTGAAAAAAAGTTAGGATTTACCCGTTGGATTTTTGTAAATACCACCTAAGTGGTATTCCGAGTTGTATTACTACCAGTTATACTTGTGTTACCCATTAGTAAATTGTTCCATATTTTTTCTTAGCGTTTTTGTTTTTGCAGTTTTCTTTGCTCCTTTGTAGTGTTAGGGTCGCCACCCTCCAGGTGGTGGCTGGAGATTCCCCACTGCCAGTTTAATGTAGTGGTTAGGGGCGCGGTCCCGCGGACTCTAATCTGGAGAACCGGGTTTGAGTCCCCACTCCTCCACATGCAGCCAGCTGGGTGACCTTGGATCAGTCACAAGTTCTCTCAGAGCTGTTCTCTCAGAGCTCCCTCAGCCCTATTACCTCACAGGGTGTCTGTTGTGGGGCCCAAACCCCGCCCTCCCCGGGCTCCACCCCCAAAGTCTCCAGGAATCTCCCACAAGGTTATGCAGGGTCATGTTGTGGGGTCAGTTTCACTGCTGTGAAGGAGGATAAAAACATAACATCTGATGTTCTTGTAAAGGTGCATAACCCGGCCTCACCTGGGTTTGGTCTCTGTAGCTCCCTGAGTCACACACAGCGTAAAGCAAAAGAAGGCTTTACTGGAGAAATCCAAGAAGAGGTATTACAACTAGGCCAGTTTGGTGTAGTGGTTAGGCGTGTGTGGACTCTAATCTGGGAGAACCGGATTCGATTCCCCACTCCTCCACATGCAGCTGCTGGTGTGACCTTGGGTCAGTCACGAGTTCTCTCAGAGCTGTTCTCTCAGAAGCAGTTCTCAGAAGAGCTCTCTCAGCCCCACCTGCCTCACAGGGTGCCTGTTGTGGGGAGGGGAAGGGAAAGGAGATTGTAAACCGCTCTGAGACTCCTTTGGATAGTGAAGGGCGGGGTATCAATCCAATCTCTTCTTCTCATATTGGTTAGCAGCAGTGGAAATACACAGAATAACAAAGGTACCTAGCTGTCTTACTGAGGTCTTAAAGCAGCAATTCTGGTTCTTAAGCATAGAGTTCCAGAGCATAATACAAATATCTTCTTGGCAGCAATGAAGACGAAGGAAGGGAAAGGGTAAAGAGGTTTTCCTCAGTTGCCCAGCCTACAGGTGCTTACACAACGAACAAAAATACGATGGGGAATAACGAAAACAGTAGGCAAAATATATATGCATGTGTGTGTGTAAATGAAAACATATTAACAATAATACAATCACAACTTTTCAGCATTCAGAGAAGACGTCAACATTCAAAGTGCCTACTGGATGTAAACAGTCAACATGAAATAAAGTCGTTTGTGGAAATGAAGCACTTGTGTGTGTATAATTCTTATTTAAAAAATCCAGCTTCAGCGCTTGATGTGAACTAACCCTGTTGAACTCTCTGGATCTGTGAATATTACATCCGTGTATTATCTTCTGAAGAGGCGTTTTGCAAAACGATTTCCAAGCCGACGTCCTTGTTAAAGGAAGAAAGGAAGAAGGGACATTCATATCTTATCGATAAGGATTAGGCACACAGGCACTTCATTTCTACAAACAGCTTTATCTCACGTTGACTGTTATAGCTTTGCTTTGAAATGGATTTGGACTTTTACACGCAATAGGCACTTTGAATGCCGATACTGTCTCTGAAGGCTGAAGAGTTGAGACTTTATTATTTTTAATGCATTTTCATTTACACACACATTTTGCCCACTTGTTTCCGTTATTCTCCACGGTGTTTTTGTTTGTTGAGTAATCTCCTCCTGTTGTTCTCTCCAGGGGGTAGCTGGTAGGGTTCCCAAGCTCCAGGTGGTGTTTGTCTGGAGAAAATGGAAGCTTTGCAAGGTGGAGCCTATGGCACTACACCCATTGAAGCCCCTCCCCTCCCCAAACCCCACCCTCCGTAGGCTCCACCCCCCAATCTCCAGGTATTTCCTAACCCAGAGCTGGAAACCCTAGTGGCTGGAGATCTCCGGAGGTTGGAACTCGAGGCAACAGAGGTCTGCTCCCCTGGAGAAAAAGGCTGCTTTGGAAGGTGGTCTCTATGGCAGGGGTGTCGAACTCATTTGCTGACATAAATGAGACCTTGTTGGGCCGGGCCACCTGTGTCATAAAAGGTAACACCAGGTAGCGGAGATATAAACTTGTATAAAGCACACAAACACAAATGTGGGTTTTTTCCCCCCTTAAAATAAAAACATGCTTAAAACACCAGCACTCTTGCAATATTTTGGTTATTTTTTTAAAAAAACACATTTTATTAGGATAGGGTAAACACAAGTCAATGTATATCAAACACTTTTATACCCCTATATCCTCCCCTCCCCCCCCATTTCCGGCTTCCCACAGTGCTCCAACCTCCTGCTCAGTTCTTAAACCCTCTTAACCTTCTTTTAAATCTATTACACAGATCTATAGGTAACTTACCCTTCCCTAAACTGGTTATACATCTTAATCCATTTTACAATATCTATTAACTTTCAGTAGTTGTCAAAACTAAATAAACCGTCCCTTACGTCCCAGTTGTTTTCCAAATAGTCTTTAAAATCATTCCAGTCTGCAAAAAAAATCCTCTTCTTCCAAATTATTAAGTTTCCTTGTCAATTTGTCCATTTCAACCATAAAAAGTAATTTCTTAATCCAGTCCCCAACCTCAGGCACTTTATCTTGTTTCCAACATTGAACACATGTCATTCTGGCCTCAATATTTTGGTTATTTAACAGCGTCTGATAGAACGGGCACCTCTTCCTCTGAATCGCTGCATCAAAACGCCTGTGCTGTCGCAGCCTCGAGTATACTGTTCAGGGGTTCACCTGTCAGCTGCAAACCTACGATGACGCGGCGGCAGCAGCAGAACTGGAGGAAAAAGCAGGAGACAGCCAGTTACACTAATTGCCTGACGGAAGCCCTCCGGGGGGGGGGGGCTGATCTGGCCCCCTGGGCTGCATGTTTGACACCCCTTCTCTAGGGCATTGTAACCCATGAACCTCCCTCCCTCCCCCAAGCCCTGCCCTTCTCAGAATCCAACTCCAACATTCCCCAGCATTCCCCAGCCCAGACCTGGAAACTGGAGAGGTTGCCTGCAGGTACTTTGATCCAGTGGTCCTCAATCTTTCTAGGCCATGCGTTCCACTGGGCCTGGCGCCCACTCCAGCTGCATACGAGGGACGGAAGCCGCATGACAGTCAGAGTAGGGTTGCCAGGTCTGGGTTGGAAAATACCTGGAGACTTTGGGGGTGGAGACTGGGGAGAGGCGGGGTTTGGGGAGGGGAGGGGCCTCGGCAGGGTCCAGTTCCAGAGAGCCCGCCTTTCAAGGCAGCCATTTTTTCCAGAGGAGCTGATCTCTGTCAGCTGGAGATCGGTTGTAAAAGCGGGAGATCCCCAGGCCCCACCTGGAGGCTGGCAACCCTGTGTCAGAGTCATGCAACAGGAAGAAGGAGAGACGGAGTTATGACCTCTCTAGTGTGATGGCCGCAGGCCACGGGCCGCAGGCCTAGAATGCTGGAGAGAAGAAGGAGAAACCAAGGACCACGGGGACCTGGTGTCCTGAGGAATAAGCCAAGGGTCAAAGCCACAGAGGAGACATCTTGACCACTGAATGACCTGGCCTTACCGTCCTGCTGCTCTTTGCAGCATGTAGGTGAAGGAAGAGGAGGAGGAGATTGGATTTATACCCCGCCCTTCACTATCCAAAAGAGTCTCAGAGTGGCTTACAATCTCCTTTCCCTTCCCCTCCCCACAGCAAGCGCCCCTGTGAGGTAGGTGGGGCTGAG
>NW_015160244.1:565748-567970 GCF_001447785.1 Gekko japonicus
GCTGTTATTTCAGACGTTGGAGGCAAAGTGCTTATTTACCGGTATCAACAGAGCCCCCCGCTGGGTTTGCTTTGCGAGGTCAGAAATCTGTCATCCGACTCAACACACTTAACACAGGTCCCGGGCAGTGTTCCCTCTAAGCTGAGTTAGTGTGAGCTAGCTCACAGTTTTTTAGCCTCCGGCTCACACATTTTTGTCTCAGCTCAGGAAGGAGGGCTCCAGAGCAAACTAATCTATGCAGGAGCCAAATCACTCGCTCACAACTTTCATGCCAGTAGCTCACAAAGTACAATTTTTGCTCACAAGACTCCACAGCTTAGAGGGAACATTGGTCCCCGGGCCGGAAAATGCGGGGGGGGAAGCGTGGCTGTTTGCCCCGGTCCGGAGCAAAGTAACACGGCAGCCCGATCACATGTCCCGTGGAGGTCCCGTGGGTATGCCGTTAGGTCCCGATCACAAGGCTATCCTGCAGCATGGCAAAGAAGCGGCGCGATCACACTGACAATCGCTAGGCGCCGCATCCGTGGCAAACGGATTTTTTCCCCCCTCACCACAATGTGCGCATGGGCAGGTGGGCATTTGTGCGCATCCTGTGGAGACTTTAAAAAAACATCCGGTTTGCAACGGGACATGGACGGGCGCCGGATGCCACGGCATTCCAGCGGAAACGCGATCAGGCGCCCGCCCTTGCCCCGTGTTTTCCGGAAACTAGCACATCGTATGTACTAGTTTTTTTACTCCGTATCTTTGGCAAGAAGCCACGGGTTAGCCACGGGTGCACTACACTTCCCAGATGTTGTGGTATGATCGTGCCTGGAAAATCCGCCTATCATCCGTATCTTTAGCGCGGCAAATGCTCCATGTGAACGGGGCCACAGTTCAGCTTAAAAACAGAGCTCTCATCAGTGTTCCCTCTAAGCTGAGTTAGTGTGAGCTAGCTCACAGTATTTTACCCTCCGGTTCACAGATTTTTGTCTCAGCTCAGGGACGATGGCTCCAGAGCAAACTAATTTATGTAGCAGCCAAATCGCGTGCTCACAACTTTGACGCCAATAGCTCACAAAGTAGCATTTTTGCTCACAAGACTCCACAGCTTAGAGGGAGCATTGGCTCTCAGTGTCTTCGTTTTCCACGGCGACGCCTACCGTCTTCCCTGGTTAAAAAAACCCTTTCCAACGACACTTGTGGAACATGAAGAAGAAAAGTTAAGAATTTTTGCAGGAGCGGTTGTCAAAAGATCTGTAAAATATTTCCCAATCTATAAAAATTTACAAGAGAAAACATTCGTCAGCCTACAAATTTGTATAAGAATTCCTTTCGGGACGGTAGGATGATGGAGAAAGGTTGGCTCGGGGCCAGTCGGTGAATGAGGCTCAAACCCAGGTTCCCACATAGAATCATAGAGTTGGAAGGGACCTCCGGGGTCATCTAGTCCATCCCCCTGCACAATGCAGGAACTTCACAAATACCTCCTTCACACCCCCAGTGACCCCCATTCCATGCCCAGAAGATGGCAAAAACCCTCCAGGATCCCCAGCCAAACTAGCCTGGAGAAAAATGGTTTCCGGACCCCAAAGTGGCAACCAGCATTTCCCTGGGCATGTAAGAACTAAGCGCTGAGGCAACCCTTCCTGCCCTCCCTCTCATGACCTGCGCCTAAGTCCACAGGATCAGCATTGCTGTCGGATGGCCATCTAGCCTCTGCTTGAAAACCTCCCAAGGAGGAGAGCCCACCACCTCCCGAGAAAGCCTGTTCCACTGAGGAACTGCTCTGACCGTCAGGAAGTTCTTCCGAATGTTTAGCCGAAAACTCTTCGGATTTAATGTCAACCCGTTGGTTCTGGTCCGACCTTCTGGGGCAACAGAACCCAACTCCGCACCATCCTCTACATGACTGAGTACTTGAAGATGGTTATCATATCACCTCTCAGTAAACATACTGAGCTCCTTCAACCTTTCCTCGTAGGACTTTCTTGATGACTACCAAGGGGTTTTTTTTAGAATGTGGGCAATGCCCGGTGAGCCTTGCCCAGCAAGGCTTCTGACTGGCCATTTGATTGGCTGTACAGATTTCTGTAAAACCCTTGTTGGGCCGCAGCTGCCACCGCAGCACAAGGCTCTTCACTGTGTGACCTTAGGTAAGCTGCGGCAGCCATTTTGTCGCTGCTGAGTCCACCTTCCACAGCAGCCATTTTGTGGCTGGGACCCCCCGCACTGGGTGG
>NW_015160244.1:568687-578743 GCF_001447785.1 Gekko japonicus
CCACAACAGACACCCCGTGAGGTAGGTGGGGCTGAGAGAGCTCTGACAGAAACTGCTCTTTTTGAAGAACAGCTCTGATGGAACTGTGGCTTGCCCAAGGTCATCCAGCAGCCGCAAGTGGACGAGTGGGGGAATCAAACCCGGTCCTCCCAGATTGGAGTCCTCACACTTAACCGCGACACCAAACTGGCTATTAAAGGTAGAGGTTCCCTTGCTCGAAAGCCGGACGAATCCGATTCTAGGGTTGCGGTGCTCACCTCCGTTTCAAAGCCGAAGAGCCGGCGCTGTCCGAAGAAGTCTCCGTGGTCATGTGGCCGGCATGACTAAACACCAAGGCGCATGGAACGTTGTTCCCTTCCGACTGAAGTGGTCCCTATTTATCTACTTGCAATGTCTTGCTTTCGAACTGCCAGGTTGGCAGGAGCTGGAACCAGAGACGGGAGCTCCCTCCGTCATGCGGCACACTCGGATCCCGAACTGCTGGACGACTGACCTTCCACAGCCTGCAGTTCAGCGTCTTCACCACTTGATCCACCGCAGCTCCTTAAACGGGCTATTACCAACTTTTATCGTAAGAAATTGCCTATCTGCAAGTTTCATGTGTTTGAGAGCCGACGGCCCTCGAAGCCCCTTTCGGTTTTGACCCAGTCTCTGACTTCCGCCCCGGGCAAGGGTTCCCATGGGGGGAAAAGCCCCAGGGGGTCCAGATTTCTCCGCCATTGCCGTTGGAATGTGGTGGTGGGGGGGGGAGAAGAGAAGGGCCTTCTCAGCGAGGGGGGGGGAAGAGACAGAGATGATGTGTCAAAAACCGTCACAGGGATGCCGAGGAAGAAGGCCTCCTTTCATGCACTTCCCCTGTTCTAATTGACTCAGTGTCGCCCCCTCCTTTCCCCCCACCCTTTCTAATTGTGGGTGGGCATTCTGTCTCTTAAATGAGAGGGGGGTTGCAGGGCGGCCGGGAAGGGGGTAAGGAGGCCGCTTCCAGCTTCCCTCCCCCCTCCTCCTCCCGGGCTCCCCACTGTCTTCCCACACGCTGCAACTTTCCCACAGATTTACCCTGGTTTCCCAAGCCTGTTTTCGTTAACAGGGGAAACTAAGCTGGGGCTGTATGAGAATGCAACAGCGGTGCGGAGAGCCGCAACAGGTGGTGGAGGTTTTTTCCCCCCCAGAGTCACTGGAGAGAAAGAAACAAACACAGGGGGGAAAGTGAGCGAGGGGTGGTGGTGGTGGTGGTGGAGGGGGGGTTGCAGTGGCAGCGGGGGCTGTTGAATCATAATTCTTCGTCATAAGCCGAGGGGGGGGGGAAAGATTAAAAAAAAAAACTGGGGAAAGCTTTTGCACCCGAGACGTGCGCCAAAACTGACAAGCGCCACGGCGGCGAGTGATCGGAGAGCCGGGGAGGGGGGCTCCCTGCCAGCGGTGAGACAATCAGCGTTGGGCGAGGGTCAGATTGGGTTCAGGGGGGCAATCTGGGTTCAGATCCTGGCTCGGCTGCGTAGCTGCTGCGCGGGCACGCGGCAGCGAAGGATTTGCGGGAGAATCAGACGCGCAGGCCCAGTTGTCCCAAGCGGAGGGGAGAGGAGGGTCGAGGCAGAGCAAGAAGGCTGGGGATAGGACTGCCACCCGTTCCTAGGGCTGCCAGTTCTAGGTTGGTAAATTCCTGGAGATTTGGGGGTCTACAGCTGCCTTTTGCTCTGGGAGAACGGATGTCCGTATTCTGGAGAGCAGTTAAGGTTCCAGGTCTCCAGGTTCTACCTGGAGGTTGGCGCCCCTACCCATTTGATCACACTCGCCCTTGGCCAGGGAAGCTGTGTCCAGACTGCACCGTTTCAGCCTGCAGGGGGTGCTCATCGACACAAATGCGTCTGCTTTATACAGAATAATCTGCCACGAAGAAAACTAGATGTTATGGTTCAAGCCTAGCATGTCCCCTTATGTACTGGGTTTCTAGCTGCGGGGAATTCCCTGTCTGGAGGAGAGATGAGTCATGTCTCCTGCCCACCACCCAGATACAGTTTGAAGAGGTATAGGTATAGTTGTGCTGTATCTGCAAACGTCAGAGGACGGCGGAAGACCGGAAGGCCTGGCGTGATCTGGTCCATGGGGTCGCGAAGAGTCGGACTCGACTGTGCAACTGAACAACAACAACAATCTGGTGGAGACACCAGCCAGTGTTCCCTCTAAGCTGAGTTAGTGTGAGCTAGCGCACAGTTTTTTAGCCTCTGGCTCACACATTTTTGTCTTAGCACAGGAAGGAGGACTCCAGAACAAACTAATTTATGCAGCAGCCAAATCTCCTGCTCAGAACTTTAATGCCAGTAGCTCACAAAGTAGAATTTTTGCTCACAGGGCTCCATAGCTTAGAGGGAACTTTGGACAGCACCATATACCTTTCTGGTGGGTGGGTTGTGGGGGAACACAGTATTTTCAGGAGAATTTTTTTTAAAACCTTCATGTTCTTACCAGAGGTTCACACGAAGAGTGACAAAGGTAGCTCTAGGAATTTCCAGGAACTCTATGGTACAGCCTTAGAGTTTCTGGCGATTCCTAGAGCTACCTTTTGTCATTTCCTGGATGAACTTCTGCCAATTCCACAAGGGTGCCTTTCCCCCCTTTATTTTCCTCCAGCTGCTGGTCAGGGCTGCAGCAGGCAATGGGACTTGGGGGCAGGAGACCCCTTGTCCCCAGTGGGAGTTTGGCAGCCCTATTTTTCACCTCTTCCTTTTGGGTCCTGAGATGCTCAGAAAAATGGCAATCATTTAAAAAGAAAATAATATAGGCCCCTGCCACACGGCAGGGAAAACACAGTGAAAAGTGCGGCTTTTAAAAGCTGCACCAAAGTTGAGACGCCGTGGCGGGATCCCACAGATCTCCTGAGCCGCGGCGCCTTTTCTCCCCGGCACGATCAGATGCCGGGGAGAAAACACAGTCCGGACAAGCACAACGCTTCCCAGATGTTGTAGTGGGATCGCGCCCGTTTGCTGCGTCCCCGAACCGTCCTTCTACCGGCCCAAAACCTTACGTGTGACCGGGGCCTAATTACTCATCTATCACATGGCGATTTTGCTGCGCGAAAGGCACAATTGTTGGGTGGATTTTCGGGGCACGATCACACCGCAACATCTGGGAAGCAGGGCTGGTGCTTCAGCTTGGAAGCGGAGAGAAGAAGAAGAGGAGGAGGAGGAGGAGGAGGAGATTGGATTTATACCCCGCCCTTCACTATCCAAAGGTGTCTCAGAGCAGCTTACAAGCTCCTTTCCCTTCCCCTCCCCACAACAGACACCCTGTGAGGTAGGTGGGGCTGAGAGAGCTCTTGACAGAAACTGCTCTTTTTCAAGGACAGCTCTTATCAGAACTACAGCTTGCCCCAGGTCATCCAGCCAGGTGCAAGTGGAGGAGTGGGGAATCCAACCCGGTTCTCCCAGATTAGAGTCCCCGCACTTAACCACTACACCAAACTGGCTCAGAGGTTAAGACACTTAGCTGTAGAACGTTCGGCAGTTCGAGACCCGAGTGTGCCGCGTGACGGAGTGAGCTCCCGTCTCTGGTCCCAGCTCCTGCCAGCCTAGCAGTTCGAAAGCAAGAAATTGCAAGTAGATAAATAGGTACCACTTCGGTGGGAAGGTAACCGATTTCCGTGCGCCTCATGCCAGCCAGATGGCCATGGAGAAGTCTTCGGACAGCGCTGGCTCTTCGGCTTGGAAACAGAGATGAGCACCGCAACCCTAGAGTCGGATTCGACTGGCTTTCGAGCAAGGGAAACCTTCACCTTTACCTTTAGCTTTATGAGGCAGGCGTAGCTTGCCATCCTGTCTTGAAAGACACCAGGGTGGGGGAGGAAAGAGTTTTGTCTTCTCCATTTCCTTGGCTGCACCAGTGCGGTGTGGAGTTGTGGGAAGGGGGCCAGCAGGGGGGAGGGGGCGAACTCAAGGCCATTCGTAACTCCAAACCTGGGAAGACAATCCCAGATGGAAAGAATCCAGACGCTTCCCACGGAGCAAATCCGAGCCCACCCCCCCAAAAAAGGACAACGGCCAAAACGGAGAATCTGTTCATTCTCCATTCCTCCGCTTACTCTGTGGGAACCAAACAATTGGTGCTTCCTTGGAACTGGAGCGAGTTTCACACACAAACGCAGGAGTGTAAATGCCATTTCGATGGGTCTTCAGGCGCCTAGTGGCTATCAAGTTAATCTGTGTGTGGTTTGTGTGTCCGTTCACCCGTGCCTGGAAGTCACAGCAACCTCTGGCACATGACAGACATTCAGAGAGGTGACGTTGATATCACCTGCCTCTGCGTCCCGGCCCTGGTATTCACTGGAGGTCTCTCATCCAAGTGCTTGCCAGGGTCGGCCCAGCTCAGCTTCCGAGATCTCACGAGATCGGGCTTGCCTGGGCTGACTATCAAGTTAATCTCGAGAGAGGGGGGTGGTGATAGGGAACGTCGCTTTTTAAAAACCCATAAGGAAACATATGGATCGTCTCATCCGGGTCCCTTTGTGTATCTAAGTCCTACGGGAGACGGGTTATTTATAAATTCTGTTGGTCTGCTGCGCTGATGACTTCTTAAGGCCGGAGAGAGGAAGGCTGGATGAGGCGGGCAGGAGGTGAGGGAGATTCTAAGTATATCCTTGCAAAGATTCTTTGGGGCGGGTGGGATATTGAATTCCAGAGTCCCTGGCCACCCAGAGACGTCGCAGCTGGTGTGCAGCTATACAGTCAGCGGGCCTTTTATTGAGGGCCAGGGAAATGGGGGATTGTGTGACCTCGGGCCAGTTGCTGTATCTCGGCCAGTTTGGTGTAGTGGTTAAGAGCCGGGGACTGTAATCTGGGAGAACTGGGTTTGATTCCCCCACTCCTCCACATGCAGCTGCTGGTGTGACCTTGGGTCAGTCACTAGTTCTCACAGAGCTGTTCTCTCAGGAGCAGTCCTCGGAACAGCTCTCTCAGCCCCGCCTCCCTCACAGGGTGTCTGTTGCGGGGAGAGGAAGGGAAAGGAGATTGTAAGCTGCTCTGAGCCTCCTTCGGGTAGTGAAGGGTGGGGTATCAATCCAGTCTCTTCTTCTTCTAGATCAAAGTGACAGAATGAGCTGAATTTTGGAGTATCTCTTGTTAGGTATGCTGGTGTGACCTTGGGTCAGTCACAAGTTCTCTCAAGGGCAGTTCTCGAAAGAGCTCTGTCAGCCCCACCTACCTCCCAGGGTGCCTCTTGTGGGGAGGGGAAGGGAAAGGAGATTGTAAGTCGCTCTGAGCCTCTGAGTGAAGGGTGGGGTATAAATCCAATCTCTCCTCCTCCTCTTCCTCCCCCTTCCCCACTCCTCCACATGCAGCTGCTGGTGTGACCTTGGGTCAGTCACTAGTTCTCACAGAGCTGTTCTCTCAGGAGCAGTCCTCAGAAGAGCTCTCTCAGCCCCGCCTACCTCACAGGGTGTCTGTTGTGGGGAGAGGAAGGGAAAGGAGATTGTAAAGCTGCTCTGAGACTCTGAGTGAAGGGCGGGGTATAAATCCGATCTCTTCTTCTTCCTCTTCTTCTTCCTCCTCCTCCTCGCCTGCCTCGAAGAGTTGTTGTGAGGATAACAGGCGGGAAGGGATCACCTAGTCTGTTGTCCTGAACTCCTTGGTGGAACGATGGGATACACAAGACGAATTTTTAACAATGTTTGCGGCCCCTTGGGAAAGTGTAAAATGTGTTTTCCACACCAAAGAGCAACATGCACCGTCTAGGTTAGGGCCAACGCTCCCTCTAAGCTGTGGAGTCTTGTGAGAAAAAATTCTACTTTGTGAGCGACTGGCACTAAAGTTGTGAGCGAGCGATTTGGCTGCTGCATGAATGCAGTGGAACAGTCTGCCTCGGGAGGTGGTGGATGCTCCTTCGTTGGATGTTTTCAAGCGGAGGCTGGACGACCATCTTTCGGGTATGTTGTAGGTATGAAGGGCTATCTTTTGGCTGTGCTCCTGCAGAGTGCAGGGGGTTGGACTAGATGACCTACAAGGTCCCTTCCAACTCTAACATTCTATGATAGTTTGCTCTGGAGCCCCATCCTTCCTGAGCGGAGACAAAAGTGTGTGCGCTGGAGGCTAAAAAACTGTGAGCTAGCTCACACGAACTCAACTTAGAGGGAACACTGGTTAGGGCAGTGATATTTTGTTGGGGGGGGGAGGGTTTGAAGTCTGGAAGCTTTAACCTTTGTCTGTCGTTTGTTTTATTTCCCGCCTTTCTGCCCTCTCAAGGGCCGCCCAGGCAGCTGACAGGTGAAAACACAGAGAAATAAAATCACGTGTTAAAAACACTGAAACCAACCCCCTCCCATTAAAACCGAAGGTAAAATACATGCAAAACACAAAAAATTAAAAACCCTGGGCAGAACGGAGGGACCGCTTCACCTCTTTTTAGAATCGCCATCTCAGGGTTAGGAAATACCTGGGGATTTTGTGGGCTCTTCTTTTCAGCAGTGGCTGTTAAGATGCTTCTCGGTACTTTCTGGCAGTAATGAGGGTTGCCAACCAACGCTCCCTCTAAGCTGTGGAGTGTCTTGTGAGCAAAAATTCTACTTTGGGAGCTCCCGGCATTAAAGTTGTCAGCGAGCGATTTGGCCGCTGCCTAAATGAGTTTGCTCTGGAGCCATCCTCCCTGAGCTGAGACAAAAAATGTGTGAGCCGGAGGCTAAGAAACTGTGAGCTCGCTCACACTAAACTCAGCTTAGAGGGAATACAATAAATTACACATAAATAACCTATATAACACTAGTTGGGTGTAGTGGTTAGGCACGCGGACTCTAATCTGGGAGAACCGGGTCTGATTCCCCACTCCTCCACGTGCAGCAGCTGGTGTGACCTTGGGCCAGTCACAGGTTCTCTCAGAGCTGTTCTCTCAGGAGCAGTCCTCGAAAGGGCTCTCTCAGCCCCACCTGCCTCACAGGGTGTCTGTTGTGGGGAGGGGAAGGGAAAGGAGACTGTAAGCCGCTCTGAGATGCCGAGTGAAGGGCAGGGAATAAATCCAATCTCCTCCTCCACCTCACCTGGCAGTGACATCACATGTTGCCATTTTTTTTAGTCTCCACTCTCCCCCCCAACCTGCCAGTTGCAAGCAAATAGCCGGCAACCTTACATGTGCCCTGGCACTGCCTCCCCAGCTACAGAACAAAGACTATCAAACCAGCATTCGATAAGGCAAACTGGGTTTTGTACGATCAGTTACATCAAGCCCGTGGCTACAGCGAGGCATTTCGGGGCCCTGCCCCCTTCATTACAAGCCCCGCCCCACAAGTAGCCATGCCAGAAACCTTATTTTTGACCATGACCTAGGTGGTACTGGGCTAGCAGAAAGGGGCATTGTTGGAGATGTATTGAAGGTGCTCTGCTAAGCTTTCTTGCCCTGCGGAAGGGAACTCAAATGGCATCTAAATGCTGTAAACCCTCCTGAATAATTCAGTCTTGCATCTTCTGTGTGGAAACCCAGGAGGATGAGAGCTTCCCGAACCTCGTCAGATTGGCTATTCTGTATTCCATCAGGCGGGGGCCACCACCAATGTTTCCTCTAAGCTGTGGAGTCTTGTGACCAAAAATTCTACTTTGTGAGCTCCTGGCATTAAAGTTGTGAGCGAGCGATTTGGCTGCTGCACAAATTAGTTTGCTCTGGAGCCCCACCCTTCCTGAGCGAAGACAAAAATGTGTGAGCTGGAGGCTAAAAAACTGTGAGCTAGCTCACACTAACTCAGCTTAGAGGGAACACTGGCTGCCACCACAGAGAAAGGGCGTGTTTGAGCAATTTTTGGTCTTGCCCATTTGCAGGGCGGCACCTGCGGAAGGCTGTCATGGTGGAACGCAGGGAGAAAGGCAGCCCTGCAGATTCGAGGAACCGAGGCCACGAAGGGTGTTGTATGTGGGATTACCAACATCAAGACTGGGCCTGTAGTTCTTCCGGAAGCACAACTGGCCCTCAGACGACAGAGGTCCAGGAAGAAATGGCGGCTTTGGAGGGCAGACTCTGTAGTATGCCTCTGAGTACAGGAGAAGCAGCAGTCCTAGAGTGGCCCTATGTTCCCCAGTGGGCTGCCTCTCCTTCTCGAAATGTGGTACCTCCCCCCAAATCTCCAGGAACTCCCCACGCTGCAGGTGATATCCAGTACCTTGAATTGAGCCCATAACTGACTGCAGAATGGGGCTAAGCGTGAGTCCAGGGGGCACCTTCAAGACCAACAAAGTTTTAGACAAATGCCTTCTGAAGGAAATTAAATGGTCTCTGAGCTCTTTTTTCCTAGAAACTGACACGCTCGCTGCTCTGTCCCTCGGAAGGAAGGGCTGGAAACCGGCCTGAGTTACATGTTGATAACCAAGAACCGAGACTTTGCAAGACTCAGCATTTCTTGGGCCCAGAGGCCTGTAAGAACCCACTGAAGTCTCTCAATTTTGACCCCGAAAGAGTCTGACTGCGAAGACGGTCTCCGATTCGGCAACATACCAGGCTGGGAACATATGAGAACCCGTGAAAAAGGGTTACACTAATGTAAACAATCTGGAGGCTGGGCGTATCCAAATCATATCCAACTCAGCCGGCCATGGCGACTTCTCCGATTTTATGGTTCTCGCTGGCAGGTGCAGCCAATTAGTTTAATAGCAAGCAGAAAATCAGAGGGGAAAGAACACAAAAAAAAAGCAGGAGGAAATGCAGAGGGAAGAGGGAAGGGAAGGGGAGAAGGAGGCAAAGCGAGAGACTGGGGCACACAGACAGAGAGAAAACAGGGCGAGCGGAGCGTACATATTGCTCCCATTCTGCAGGCAGACTAATAAAAGATCAGAGTCCAGTGGCACCTTTAAGGCCAACAAAGTTTAATGCTGGGTATAGGCTTATTGAAATTAAAAGACGCCTGCTCCTTGGGAGGAAAGCGATGGCGAACCTAAACTAAGCGATGGCCCCACTGGTGGACCTCCTGATGGCACCTGGTATTTCTGGCCACTGTGTGACAGAGTGTTGGACTGGATGGGCCTTTGGCCTGATCCAACATCGGCGTCTCTTATGTTATGTTCTTATGTTAAACAGCATGATAAAAAGTAGAGACATCACACTGCCAACAAAAGTCCGCATGGTCAAAGCAATGGTATTCCTAGTAGTCATGTATGGTTGTGAGAGTTGGACTATAAGGAAGGCCGAGTGCCAAAGAATAGATTCTTTTGAACTATGGTGCTGGAGAAGACTCTTGAGAGTCCCTTGGACTGCAAGGAGATCAAATCAGTCCATCCTAAAAGAAATCCACCCTGACTGTTCCCTGGAAGGCCAGATCCTGAAGTTGAAGCTCAAATACTTTGGCCACCCAATGAGAAGGGAGCACTCACTGGAGAAGACCCTGATGCTGGGAAAGATTGAAGGTTGGGGACGGCAAAGGATGAGATGGTTAGACAGTGTCATTGATGCAACGAACATGAAGTTGAGCAAACTTCAGAGGACGGCGGAAGATAGGAAGGCCTGGCGTGATCTGGTCCATGGGATCGCGATGAGTCGGACTCGACTGTGCGACTGAACAAAAAAAAAATAGGCTGTCTTGTGCAGGCACGCTTCCTCAGATAGATTCGGGTGGGCAGCCGTGCTGGTCTGAAGCGACAGAGCAAAGTCTGAGTCCGGTGGCACCTTTAAGACCAACTGAGTTTAATTATGAATGCACACTCTGATCTGGGAGAACCCGGTTTGATTCCCCACGCCTCCAAAGCGACAGAGCAAAGTCTGAGTCCGGTGGCACCTTTAAGACCAACTGAGTTTAATTATGAATGCACACTCTAATCTGGGAGAACCCGGTTTGATTCCCCACGCCTCCACGTGCAGCTGCTGGAGTGACCTTGGGTCAGTCACAAGTTCTCTCAGAGCTGTTCTCTCAAGGGCAGTCCTCGAGAGAGCTCTCTCAACCCCACCGGCCTCACAGGGTGTCTGTGTGGGGAGGGGAAGGGAACGGAGATTGGAAGCCACTCGGAGACTCCTTCCGGGAGTGAATGGCAGGGTATAAATCCAATCTCCTCCTCCTCCTTGTTACAGTACAGCCCTTTAGTTGTGTAAAAAACCCCTCTT
>NW_015160244.1:579405-579591 GCF_001447785.1 Gekko japonicus
GAGAGGAGACGACTGAGAGGGGATACAAGAACCACCTTCAAGTACTTGGAGGGCTGTCCTTTGGAGGATGGTGCGGAGTTGTTTTCTGTTGCCCCAGAAGGTCAGACCAGAACCAACGGGTGGTAATTAAAATAGTTTCTGGCTAAACTTTAGGAAGAACTTCCAGACAGTTAGAGAGGTTCCTCG
>NW_015160244.1:579886-597047 GCF_001447785.1 Gekko japonicus
ACAGCAATGCTGATTCTGTGAACTTGGGCAGATCACGAGAGGGAGGGCAGGAGGGGTTGCCATCTTCTGGGCGTGGAGCAGGGATCACTGTGTGTCTGTGTAGGGCGGAGTATTTGTGGATTTCTTGCATTGTGCAGGGGGGTTGTTGGGTGATAGCGAGATATTGAAAAAAATGGTATTTAGCAGAGATAAAAAGAGAGAATGGCTGCTCTCCTTGTTCTTCTTCAGAACACCAAAACAAAGACGGGAAGAGAAGCCATAAAATGCTAATACACCTTGACACTTTAGTCCCAATCAAATTCCTAGATCAGGGAGAAAATTCCCGGGTATTCTACAGCTAAAGAACGTTAGTTACATGAGAAACATGTGACTTCCTGTGAGTAACATAAACAAACATTTAACCCCAGATATACTGAGTGTTTTCAACTTGTAATACCGAACAGGGTTGGACTACATGACCCCGGAGGTCCCTTCCAACTCTATGATTCCACTGTGGGCTGTCCGTTACTGTAAGTATGCTCTTACTGTGTAACGTCTGTGTTGTCTGACGTGTCCTGCTTAAGTGCGTATGTTTTCTTTTAGCTTTGTTTCAGGTTTCCGCACTCCGGATTCGGACCCTATTGCAGCGCTTACCGAATGTCCCCATCCTGTTGATCGCAGTGACGTACACTGTGTAACCTGCCTTGAATCCCAGTGAAAAGGGGGGGAGGGGCGTACATCACAGTATGTAGATAAATGAATCTTTCAAAGATGACAAATCAAATGGCCATTCCATCCCCACCCCCCAATGTTGAGTGTTTTCAACTTGTAATACCCAACAGGGTTGGACTACATGACCCCGGAGGTCCCTTCCAACTCTATGATTCCACTGTGGGCTGTCCGTTACTGTAAGTATGCTCTTACTGTGTAACGTCTGTGTTGTCTGACGTGTCCTGCTTAAGTGCGTATGTTTTCTTTTAGCTTTGTTTCAGGTTTCCGCACTCTGGATCCGGACCCTATTGCAGCGCTTACCGAATGTCCCCATCCTGTTGATCGCAGTGACGTACACTGTGTAACCTGCCTTGAATCCCAGTGAAAAGGGGGGGAGGGGCGTACATCACAGTATGTAGATAAATGAATCTTTCAAAGATGACAAATCAAATGGCCATTCCATCCCCACCCCCCAATGTTATGTCCGCTGACCGCCACCAGGGGCCAGCGAATACCCCAGAGCTTGACTCTGTAAGAACAATGGGGACTAGGCTCCTAGTCTCTCCACTTGGGAACCAACAGGACCGTGGCGGGAGATTTAAACCCTCCAAGGGGACCTATGGGTGTGTCCCCAGGTGTGTATATAGTTGGCCAGTCTTTTGTCTTTGTTGTACAGGGCTCTTTTTGTAGAAAAAACCCAGCAGGAACTCATTAGCATAATAGGCCACACCCAACAGCATGAACTCATTAGCATATTGGGCCCACACCCCTGACAGCACAGCTCATTAGCACATTAGGCCGCACCCCCATGTTACCAGAAGTGTGGTCATCCACCCACAGCCACCTTTTGCTTCTTATTCTGTTTACCTTGTTTGTTGTCAAAACCCAGGACATTTTTTGTAGCAGGAACTCCTTTGCATGTTAGGCCATGCAATGTAGCCAATCCTAATGAGTTTCTGCTGTTGGGTGTGGCCTATTATGCTAATGAGTTCCTGCTGGGCGTGGCCAACTTGGGAGCCAGCCGGAACTCCATTCCTGTGCGTTCCAATAGCCCTATAGCCCTGGTTGTGTACCATGCTGATCACTACATCGGTCTCACTGGTTTCTACGTGCGTCTAACCCACTACACTTCACCAAAATCTGCCTTTAGCGAACTTCAAGAGGCACGCTGATCTCGGAATGGAAATAAGCGGATGTGGAGGAAAACGTCACTGGTTAAGTATCTGCCTGCCATCGCTGCTGGTAAAAGCACGGAAGCCCTCTCCCCGCACCCACAAAGGCGGCACTCCTCAAGCTTTGCGGTGGGCCCCCGAATTGGAGTGCCTCCTTTGGCAAAGCAGGTGGGGTGAGGAGAAGCCGGCCTGGGCCCTGCGCTAATGAGAGAGAGGTTTAATAATGCGCTTTCATTAGAGCGCTTCCCTCCGGCTCCCCCCCCCCCTCCTCTCCAATCCCAGGTCCTTTTCTCAGAGGCTGCAAAGTAGCCGTGAATGTAAAGAATTTGTCGCTATGCACGGCTAAGTTCAGTCTTCCCCAGCTGTCGGGGGATCAGCCAGCCCCTGGAAAGCCACGGGGGCCCAAACAGATGCAGGGGCTAGAGGGAGGCTGGGGGCAGGGAGAGCAGGCATGAAGGCCCAGCAGGAAAAATCCGGTTCCAGAAAAAGTACCCAAACGACGGCACGACCCTCCAGGTTTGGAAAACAACTTTTAGGACCTCACCGTCCTCACCGTCACTCAGGGTGGCTTTACTGCCGTACCGTTTGCTTTGTCCCCCCCAAATAATACATTTGATTTCGTCTCTACGGCTGGAGTCCAGGCGTAAAGTTAAACCTGATTCATTTCCAAGACAGTGGAACGAATTTAGAGGACAGTGGAATGGATTTAGAGTCCAGTGGCACTTTTAAGACCAGCAAAGGTTGATTCAAGGTATGAGTTTTCGTGTGCAAGGCACACTTTCCCACCTTGCACACAAAAGCTCAAACCTTGAATCAACCTTTGCTGGTCTTAAAGGTGCCGCTGGACTCTAAATTTGCCCTGCTGCTTTTGACCAACAGGGCTTACCATCTGGATCTATTTCAAAGACAGTTTGGGAAACCAGCGATTCGGCTCATGGCGGGTCATTCAGATCTATCCAGCGCTGACCAGGGCTCTTTTTGTAGAAAAAGCCCAGCAGGAACCAATTAGCATAATAGGCCACACCCAACAGCAGAAACTCATTAGCATATTGGGCCCACACCCCTGACAGCACAGCTCATTAGCACATCAGGCCACACCCCCATGTCACCAGAAGTGTGGTCATCCAGCCACACCCACCTTTTGCTTCTTATTCTGTTTACCTTGTTTGTTGTCAAAACCCAGGGCCTTTTTTTGTAGCAGGGACTCCTTTGCATGCTAGGCCACACACCCCTAATGTAGCCAATCCTAATGAGTTCCTGCTTTTGGGTGTGGCCTATTATGCTAATGAGTTCCTGCTGGGCGTGGCCAACTTGGGAGCCAGCCGGAACTCCGTTCCTGTGCGTTCCTGCCCAAAAATAGCCCTGCAGCTCTCTATTGATTTTAAAATTTTATACTCCCTTCCTTAAGTCCTCCGACTCAAGGTGGCTAACAAAGCGGCAGAAGTTGCATGGACGTGAAAACGTCATAAGTGTCCAGCAACGAGTTCAAAGCAACCCACAATTAAAGCACACTATTAAATATAGTCCACAACTTAAACACACAATTAAAAACAATAAGGGACCCGGTCACACGTGCCGGAAAATGCACTGGGGGGGAGGCATGGCTATTTGCGCCGGCGCAAATAGACCCGCCGCAACGTGATCAGACATGTCGGCAGCACACCACGGTTCCGTCCCTCGGCGCATGCGCTTCAACAAAGACGGATGGAGGGAAAAGCCGCAGCGGTGCGATCACACGGACGGAGTCCGTCGGCAGCCCGTGGCAAACCATTTGCCGGTAATTTTGGTCAGGTACTTTTTAACCACGCCTTTTCGGCGTGATGCCACGGGTTGGCCACGGGTGCGCTACACCCGCCAGATGTTGCAGTGTGATCGCGCCCGGGAAATCCGCCCAACATTCATGGCTCTCCCGCGGCAAATTCGGCGTGTGAACGGGGCCACACATAGTTAAAAGCCATGACGCACAGTTGAAAACGGAGCCGCATTTGCCAAAACAGTTCACCCTCGACCAAATAAATAAATAAAAAGGTAAAGGTCTCCCTTGCTCGAAAGCAAGTCGAATCCGACTCTAGGGTTGCGGTGCTCATCTCCGCTTCCAAGCCGAAGAGCCAGCGCTGTCCGAAGACGTTTCCGTGATCATGTGGCTGGCATGACTAAACACCAAGGCGCGCGGAACGCTGTGACCTTCCCACCGAAGTGGTACCTATTTATCTACTTGCGTTTTCTTGCTTTCGAACGGCTAGGTTGGCAGGAGCTGGAACTAGAGACGGGAGCTCACTCCGTCATGCGGCAAAGCCTTCCCTCACAAGCTCTTGGCCGAAACATAAAGACTCGTGTACCTATTTTTCCCTGACCAGTGTCGGAGGGGTATATTAACCTATGGCCCCGAAACACCTGCTATTCTGTCCTCTATTGTGTGTGAGGCCGAGCTTTAATTTTCTGGCTGGGAAGGATTACTTCACAACCAAAGTTCATGGAGTTCAAGGGCCGGGGGGCGATCTTTCGCCATTCGCTCTGCCTGCCAGCCCGCCCTGGAATCCTCCAGCTGCTGTTTTATTTCAGATAACCGACCCCCCCTCCCCGCGCATGCCACTCCATGCGGCACTGGTGTCCCCATCCTCCTCCGCCAACCTCACACACCACATCACCAAAGGCTCCCCCTCCTGTTTTCATTGGCGGCGGTGGGGAAAGGAGCCGCGTTTCAGATCTGGCTCCCTTCGCCTTTGTGATGTCCTCTTTTGTGGCGGGAGTGATTCACAAATTCAGCCCTTTTATCTCCCTTGGAAGAAGAAAAAGAAGAAGGGGGGGGGAGGAAGAAAAAAATAGTTGCAAGGGGGGGACATGAAAGGCCACAATGAAGGGGGGGGGAAATGGCGGGAAATGTCTCCGCTGAGGCGCCCATTGTGTGACTTTGCCCCTGGTACAAGGGTAAACACACTAATCATGTGTGGGAAGGACCCTTTGGGCCTCGGTGGAGAATTCATTGACAAGATGCACATTCTTTTAGGGGATTTCCCCCCCCCCGAAAAACCCTTCCCCCCTTTCCTCAGGCTTTGGGAAAATCACCCGTCAGAGGGTTTTGCCGATGTGCCCAAGAGCTCTTCAGCGCTGCAAGTGCTTGGCCTATTAAGCTAACTGGGCTTTTCATTATGTGCCTGAACATGTTCGAAGCGGATGGAAGAGGGCATTTTCTATGCCATTCGGACGCAAAAAAAAAAGAAAAAAGGAACATGTGCCTTGTGTGCAAACTTGGAGGGATGGATTCCTACATTATGGCCGTCGTATTGGAGCCACTAAGAGCCACCACATGGTGGCATAGCCCTGGATATCAGTTTCTGGGGTGGAGGCAGCAACGGGTCTAGATGTGGCCTCTCTACTTGTGCTTGTGGGCCTACTGGGGCTTTGGGTAGGCCACTGTGGGGTGAACTAGATGGGATTTCTGGTCTGATCCAGCAACACTCTTCTTGGGACTCTGAGCATCAAAAACATCACACTGAGCAGGGGTCATTTCCTGCAGGAGCGCACAGGAGCGGCGCTCCGGCAGTAAAGAGCCCAAGGGGTGGGCACATGCAACAAGCCCCGCCCCCTGCTCCCAGCAGCCCCGGGCCATGTGGAGCAAGAAGCAGCCTAGTAGGTTACAGTGGATGTTGCCTTCTGACACACTTCCAGAGATGTCAGGGGGTGTGGCATATGCAAATAAGTTATCCTAATGAGTTATGCTAATGAGCTCCTGCACCTCTTTTTCTACAAAATGACCCCTGACACTGAGCAACAGTATCATCAAACAGAGTCTAGAATCAAAAGGTTGCAGCAGTCCAAACTGTTACAGTATGGGTAGTCCTGGATTTTGGGTAGCTTTCTCCCTATTTTGTCTTTTGCAAAAAGACAAATGTGAGAAAAAGTAGTGCAGGAGCTCATTAGCATAACTCATTAGCATAACTTATTTGCATATGCTGCACCCCCTGCCATCACTGGAAGTGTGTCAGAAGGCAACGCCCACCGCTCAGGCTCCACTGGACTGTTTTGGATTGCTAGGTATTGGGGGGGGGGGACGGGCAGATCTGTCCTCACAGAGGAGGGAGAGCTTGTGCCTGAATAAAACTTGGTCTTAAAGGTGCCACTGGATTGTTTTGGACCGAGGGGGGGGCCTCTGCAAATTACCTGGCTGCTTCTTGCTCTGAGGGCTGCTGGAAGCAGGGGGTGGGGCTTGTTGCATGTGCCCGCCCCCTGGGCTCTTTACTGCCGGAGCTCCGCTCCTGTGTGCTCCGGCAGGAAATGACCCCTGATGCTATGTGAGAATTCCAAAGGTGCCCAGAGGCTCAAAAAGGCTGGGGGGCCCTGTCTTACAGCAGCCATCTTGGGAAGACTTTGCACAATGCTGACACTTAACATACGTTTAGACATGCTTCTGACCCGCAGAAAAGGAAAAGGTGAAAAGCGTGTGATGAAAGGTGGGGAACAGAGGAGGTAACAGTGACCGTATGCGCAATGAGTTGCCAGATGGAACCTTTTTGCTTTGGAGACTGAACAATTCCAATTTTGCCATTTATTTTACAAAGTTTGTGTGTACAAACAGACCATTGATCTCTACGCATTTCATCTCTTGTTCACTCTCCCTCTCTCGGTCCCAATAGCTCGCCGCAGCGGTGTGTGACGCACTGTTTTTCCTTCCTCTGAGGAAATATTAATTTGGACGTGTCTCTGGAGGTGAGTGTTTTCCTCTCCGCACAGGTTGCTGGATTGTGTGCCAAAGTGACGACAATTCACAATGTCCTCTTTTTTGTGGTGAATAATTAAGCCAGCGTATCCCGTTCGCATCGGAGCCCGGCAGGAGACCTACACAGAGGAATGCTGTCGTTGCGCCAAGCTGCAGTTTAGTGGCGCCCTCCGTCAAGGCCTTGACACCGCCGCCATGTTGGATTTCGCCTCTCTGTGACTTTAGACTTTGCCTCATTCCTCAGTGATGACTAAGGTGGCGCCAGGTGAACATGTTTTGAGAGGAAGTTCCATTCTCTGTTCTAAAAAAAAAAGACCTCCAGTTAGGGCTGCCAGCCTCCAGGTGGGACCTGGAGATCCCCCGCTACCTCCAGACAATCGAGATCAGTCCCCCTGGAGAAAATGGCTGCTTTGGAGGATGGACTCTATGGCATATGTACTGCACTGAGGACCCTCTCCTCCCCAAATCCTGCCCTCCCCAATTTCCACCTCCAGGTATTTTCCAACCCAGAGCTGGCAACTCTACCCCCAATCTCTAGCAACTCGTAGAAGGGAGCCCGGGGGTGGTCTCATGTGACTGGCAAATAGAATGGACTCGAACGGGGGAGTACGTTCAGACACGCCGTTTGATCTGGTGTCGTCATGCTTCAGCAACGGGTTTTATCTGCACAATCACACCGTCAACATCTGCCTCCCATCCTGAAATGGTATCCAAATTTGTCCAAGAACTGTTGGAAGTGTAAAAATAATGTAGGCACCTTCTACCATATGTGGTGGAGGTGCACTGTGACCCAACGATACTGGCATAAAGTACATAAAATACTGGGCGGTATATTAGAAATAGAAATACCATATGCTCCAGAATTCTTTTTGTTAAATGTGATACCAGAGAAATATACAAAGGAGCAAAAATATGTTTTGGGATATATAATTACAGCAGCACGTATCCTATTTGCCAAGAATTGGAAACAAGGGGGAATACCGTCGAAAAAAGAACTAATTTCTAAAATGCAAGAAATGATTGAAATTGATAAATTGACCACAATATTACAATATAAAGATACAACGATATTCTTTAATAGGTGGGGAACGTTCTATAAATGGTTAAAGAAAAGTTAAAATGCCAAATCCGATGTTGTGAGACTCTGTAAGCTGTTATATCTATAAGTAGAATTTGTATACATGATGAAATGTATTCAAAAACCGAATAAATATGACTTTCAAAAAAACAACAACATCTGCCTCCCATCCCCAGCCGTTGGTTTCCAGCTCAAAACCGCTTTAACCCGGAGTATTTTGTGACCAGGTCCCAAAGTGGTGTTTTCTCAGCTCTCCCGTTTAAAGCCGCATTTCCCCCGTGTGATCGTCGCTCCTCCGGTGTCGAGCCACTTCCGGTTCAAACCCCCTCCCCGCTCGAAAGCTGCCCGAAGCTTCCACTTTTCACCCGCCTTTTCAAAAAATGCGTTGGCGGTGTGCGCATAGGTGGAGCTCCGCTACCGTGTTTAGAAAACCGACATTTAGACGGTCACTTGTCTTCGCGTTTAGATGAGTTCGGGACCTCACAGAGGCCATTTCCGGGTCAAACGTTTAAAGGGAAGTCTTTCGTGGGAAGAGTTGGATTGATTCGCCCTGGTGATTCTGCACGTGCGCCATGATAGTTCCCTCCCCCCATTCTATGGATGAGTGCCTATGCGCATGCGCAAACTGAGAAAAAAAATTAAAAACCACCAACGCACACTCCCGCGCATCGGTAGTGTAGACGCCGGGGAGCGATGTGACCGCACGGTGAGACGGGATAAGGGAGGTAAGTGTGATCGCCATGATCCAGATCCAATATAATCAAGTTAGAACCGGCGCAGTTTAACCTGCTCTCAGCACGCCGTCTGACCGCACCCGGTACGATAAGGATCACACATCTCCTGTTGCCCAGGCAATGCGAACTGCAAGCTCCTGCAGCCTCAATTTGCCTTGGGGCCATACCTGGTTTCACGGGGGATTGTTTAAACCTTCCACCTCTACCCAATTTGCCTTTGGGCCATACGGAGGCGAGGGGGATTGTTTAAACCTTCCACCTCTACCTGGTTTCACGGTTCGAGACCAGGATCCCTGCTTTGGTAGCCCTTTAAAGGAGGAAAGACACATCTTTCAAAAACATGTCTTTCCCGCTTTAAAATGCTTGACGGAGAAGCAGGGAGCCCAGTTTTGGGTAGCAAAAACGGTCAGAGAATCTCTGTACCGTGTGTGATTGCTCATGTGAATGCAGTCAGCGTTCCTCTGCCTTGCGTTGATGCCGAGCCTGGAGCCTCCAGTTCTTTCACTCTTCTTTCCCCTGGCTGAGTTCCCTCCCCTCCCCAAAAAGTTTCTATAGCCCTGAAGTTTTGGCCCCGGCCCAGACACCGCTCTGGAAGGAGGGGGCTATGGGGAAGTGGGAGGGGGCGTTTGGATCAGACACAAGAGCAAAGGGCATCAAAAAGCAGCACGGGAGGGGGGGGGAATCCTCATTGGGACGAGAGGAGAATAAATGTTTCTCTTTGGCCGAAAAGGCTAACTGATTTGGCCAAAAAAAGAGCCCTCGTTAAATCAAAACAAGAGATATATTTTTTCTCTCTCTCCTGGGCAGAAACCCCACCGGATGCGCACAGCGTTGAAGGCAATAATTTAAATAAGAGGAATGCTTCGGGGCGGGAATGCAGCCAAAATCTCTGCTGTTTCATTAGCTGTTTTCTGTTCCAGGCCCTTTCCGTTCTCTGCGCTCTATGCTTTTTCTCTCCCCCACGCATGTGGGCCGATTCCCGTGTGCGTTTCTGAGGGATACAGCAGGGCCCGTTTCTTTCTCTCCGTTTCACACACGCTCGCAGATGCATGGGAACCTCTTCCCTATGGTGCCACTCCACACAGCTGTGGAACGCGTGTCAATTCCAAAGCTGCATGTGTGGGCGGGCCGACCACAAGGGTCTTTCCTGCCCAATCCCCTGCCTCTCCAGAGGAAGAAGAGCAACGATTGGCTGGAAAAGAACTCCCATGCGGTTCTGGTACGTGTAAGGTGCGGTCAGACGCGCCATTTGATCTGGTGTCGTGCCAGTTCAGAAAGGGATTTTATCTGCGCGATCGCACGGTCAACATCTGCCTCCCGTCCCCAGCCGTCGCTTTCCGGCTCAAAACCGCTTTAACCCGGAGTATTTTGATACCAGGTCCCAAAGTGGTGTTTTCTCAGCTCTCCCGTTTAAAGCCGCATTCCCCCCGTGTGATCGCTCCTCCGGTGTCGAGCCACCTCCAGTTTAAACCCCCTCCCCACTCGAAAGCTGCCCGAGGCTTCCGCTTTTCGCCCGCCATTTTTTAAAAAGCATTGGCGGTGTGCGCATAGGCGAAGGTCCGCCACCGCGTTATGAAAAACAATGTTTAAACGGTGCCTAGTTTTAGCTTTTAGATGAGTTCGGGATCTCACGGAGGCCATTTTCGGGGTAAACGTTTAAAGGGAAGTGTTCCTTTAAAGTTTAAATGGAAGTGTTACAGCAGTCGGGTTGCTTGAGCTTGTCAACTTCCTAAAACGTGGTGCCCAAAACTGGACACAAGACTCCAGGTGAGGCCTGACCACAGCAGAATAGAGCGGAACCACCACCTCCCGTGATCTGGACACAAGGCTCCTGTTAACGCATCCTAAGATTGCATTTGCTTTCTTCACAGCCACATCGCACTGCAGGCTCACGTTTAGCTTGTGATCAACCAGAACACCCATCAGGACCACCAAGGCGGCTAACGGATTAAAAACAGAAACAGGTCTGGAAAAGCATCAAGAACAAAAGGAAGACATCATCAAGTCCATTAAAACTGAAGATAAAATATGCATGCAAAAAACCATAAAACCTATTGCCTCCCCAGTGCTTTTTATTGCAACCCCCCCCCCAAAAAAAACACAGCCCTGTAGCCTGTAGGCAGGTCCTATGAGGCCTGTGTGGTGGATGAATGCTCGGACCGGCCTGGCCTGATGTAAACACATCCCAGCCAGGTGTCATGGCACTGAGGGCAGGAGAAAGAGGGAAGGAGAGGGAGACTGGCTAAATTACAGTAGAAGATGTGATTGGATTGGATTCGATGGGACATGCAGAGAGGTAGTAGGCGGGGAGAAATCAGCATTGGAAAGGAACCCTAGGTTTCAATTCAGTCCAGGTGGATGCATTGTCTTGAGCTCACTTATTAGTTGCAATTCAGCAGTCTCTCTTTCTAATCTCCCTTTGGAATTCCTTTGTAAGATAACGGCTACTTTTAGGTCAGCTACTGAAGGTCAAAATGTTCCCCCTCTGATTTTCGAATGTTGTGGTTTCTGATGGCAGACTTTTGTCCATTAATTCTTTGCCGAAGGGACTGTCCTGTTTGTCCAATGTAGAGATTGGAAGGCCGTTGCTGACCCGTGATGGCATAAATCACATTAGAGAATGAACACGAGTAGGAACCTTGGGGGTATCCTCACTTGCCTTGAGGCTTTTTGAAGAGACCGGCTTTCTGGTAGAAGGAAGAAGAGAAGAGATTGGATTTCTACCCCACCCTTCACTACCCAAAGGTGTCTCAGAGCGGCTGACAAACTTCTTTCCCTTCCGCTCCCCACGGTGAGGTAGGTGGGGCTGAGAGAGCTCTTGACAGAAACGGCTCTTTTTCAAGAACAGCTCTTATCAGAACTACGGCTTGCCCAAGGTCATCCAGCAGGTGCAAGTGGAGGAGTGGGGAATCAAACCCGGTTCTCCCAGATTAGAGTCCGCGCACTTGACCAAGACACCAAAGCAGCCACCGGATGGGCCTCATGTTTAGGGACCGATACCCGCCCCCTCCATATTATAACCTTTCTCTAGCCGTTCTCAGAGAAATATTGGCCTGATGCGGGGGGGGGGAAGGGGAGAGCCGCAAAATAAAGAAATGAATTCATTAGCAGAGATAAAGGGGGGTGGGGGGTGGGAAAAGAAGGACAAAGGATGGATGGGAATTTGGGAGCTCGTAATTATTGATGCCAGATCTCTGCGTTGGGCTGGGAAAATTCATGTTCAACAAGCCAGCACAATGAGGCCTTGTGGTCTGAGAGGTATGACAGAAATAAGCCCTGACAGCATCTCGGACGGGAGCCCCTCTGCTCCTCTCTCTTCCTCTCTCTCTCCGGCCCCTCCTCGGCCAGAGCTATTCCAGCAATGCAGCCGGCCCCAGACCCTGCGCCTCCCGCCTCCCCTCCCACCCACTTCTTCCTCAGGTCCATGGCAACACAGGCGGGCCAAGACGCTTTCCCGGGATTTCACCTCCGTCCCTAGCAGGCTGGGCTTCGGAGAATGTCCCCCGGCCGCAGCAAAGGCTCCTGCAGGGAGGTGGGCAGCGTGGATGCCCTCGCCATCCGCGGCCCCCGTTCACCTCTGCCGTACAGATCCTTAGAACTGAGACCCGGCATAGCCTTGTGGTTAAAGTGTTGGTCTTTAGGATCTGGAAGATCCAGAGAAGAAGAAGAAGAAGAAGAAGAAGAAGAAGAAGAAGAAGAAGAAGAAGAAGAAGAAGAAGAAGAAGAAGAAGAAGAAGAAGAAGAAGAAGAAGAAGAAGAGGGGTCATTTCCTGCAGGAGCGCACAGGAGCGGTGCTCTGGCAGTAAATAGCCCAGGGGACGGGCACATGCAACAAGCCCCGCCCCCTGGCTCCCAGCAGCCCTCAGTCAGAGCAAGAAGCAGCCAGGTAAATTGCAGAGCCCCCCCCCGCCCAAAACAGTCCAGTGGCACCTTGAAGACTAAGTCTTATTCAGGCACCAGCTCTCCCTCCTCTGTGAGGACAGAACTGCACGTCCCCCCCACCAATACCTAGCAATCCAAAAGAGTCCAGTGGAGCCTGAGCGGTGGCTGTTGCCTTCTGACACATTTCTGGCGATGCCAGGGGGTGTGGCCTATGCAAACGAGTTATGTGAATGAGTTATGCTAATGAGCTCCTGCACCTCTTTTTCTACGAAATGACCCCTGACAGGGCTATTTTTGGGCAGGAACGCACAGGAACGGAGTTCCGGCTGGCTCCTGAGTTGGCCACGCCCAGCAGGAACTCATTAGCATAATAGGCCACACCTAACAGCAGACACTCATTAGGATTGGCTACATTAGGGGTGTGTGGCCTAACATGCAAAGAAGCCCAGGGTTTTGACCACAAAGTAAACAGAATAAGAAGCAAAAGGTGGGTGTGGCTGGATGACCACACTTCTGGCAACATGGGGGTGTGGCATAATATGCCAATGAGCGGTGCTATCCGGGGTGTGGCCTAATATGCTAATGAGTTCCTGCTGTTGGGTGTGGCCTGTTATGCTAATGAGTTCCTGCTGGCCTTTTTCTACAAAAAATGCCCCGACTGCATAGATCAGTTTGCTTTGGAGCCCATCCTTCCTGAGCGGAGACAAAAATGTGTGAGCCGGAGGCTGAAAAACTGTGAGCTAGCTCACACTCACTCAGCTTAGAGGGAACACTGATTCCCAAGGTGATCTCTAGATTATATTTTTCTGGCACATCTTTATCCCACCCTTCCTCCAAAGAGCTCCAGGACAGTTTACACATCTCGCCCTTACCCATTTTATCCTCACAACAACCCTGTTGAGGCCGATTGTGCTGGGAGTGACTGGCCCAGGGTCACCCGGAAAACTTTACGGCGGAGCAGGGATTTGTACTCAGATCCCCAAGATGCTAGTGCCGACATTCCAGTCACTACACCACACCAGGGAAGTCTGTTCCCTGGCAGGGCTGCCAGCTCTAAGTTTGGAAATAGCTGGAGAATTTGGGTGTGAAACCTGAGTGGAGTGCTTGAGAAGGGGAAGGACTTCAATGGCATATAATGCCATAGAGTCCACCTTCCAAAGTGGCAATTTTCCTCAGGTGAAGGGATTTCTATCGCCTGGAGATCAGTTGTAAGAGCGAGAGATCTCCCACCATCTCCTGGAGGTTCTGAAACCAAAAACACTTGGCTGCACCTCAAAAGCTCCCCACTACTGGAAAAAGCATCATTGCCAAGGAATGTTCAAACTATCGCACAATTGCACTCATATCACACGCTAGCAAGGTCATGCTCAAGATCCTACAAGCTAGGCTTCAACAGTACGTGGATAGAGAACCGCCAGAAGCACAAGCTGGGTTTCGAAGAGGTAGAGGAACTAGAGATCAACTTGCCAACGTTCGCTGGATTATGGAGAAAGCAAGAGAGTACCAGAAAAAACATCTACTTCTGCTTCACTTGACTATGCTAAAGCCTTTGACTGTGTGGATCACAACAAACTATGGCAGGTCCTTAAAGAGATGGGAGTACCAGACCACCTCACATGTCTCCTAAGAAACCTGTATAAAAGACGCCTGCTCCTTGGGAGGAAAGCGATGGCGAACCTAAACAGCATGATAAAAAGTAGAGACATCACCCTGCCAACAAAAGTCCGCATGGTCAAAGCAGTGGTATTCCCAGGAGTCACATATGGCTGCGAGAGTTGGACTATAAGGAAGGCCGAGCGCCAAAGAAGAGATTCTTTTGAACTATGGTGCTGGAGAAGACTCTTGAGAGTCCCTTGGACTGCAAGGAGATCAAATCAGTCAATCCTCAAAGAAATCAACCCTGACTGTTCCCTGGAAGGCCAGATAATGAAACTGAAGCTCAAATACTTTGGCCACCCAATGAGAAGGGAGCACTCACTGGAGAAGAAGACCCTGATGCTGGGAAAGATTGAAGGTCAGAGAAGATGGGGACGGCAAAGGATGAGATGGTTAGACAGTGTCATAGATGCAACGAACATGAAATTGAGCCAACTTCAAAGGACGGCGGAATCTGGTCCATGGGGTCGTGAAGAGTCGGACTCGACTGTGCGACTGAACAACAAAAAATAAATGTTCCACCAATGGAACATTTTACTATGTATGATTCTTTTTCCAGTAGTGGGGAGCATTTGAGTTGCAGCCCACTTTCGGAGTTTAGTGTTTCTGGTTTCAGTATCTCTCCCACTCCGTTGTCCTTTGTGTTTTTTGACCTCCTGGAGGTTGGCAAACCCAGGTCAGAATCATGTTTGGTTTGGGCCTCAGCCAGAGCATAGAGTCAGGTGGCCACCTCTGGCAGAAGATTCTGGAAGCTATTGAAAGGTGGCAAATAGTTTATTATAATAATATTTTCTACCGCAGCGTCTGTGTTGTGTTTTGTGCGCGCACCACCCAGTTGAAATTTTCCGCCTCAGGAGCCAAAATTAATGGTCCGGCCCAATCCTTGGTTACTGCACATTCCAGGGCCTGTGAAATTATTCAAGCTCTCTCGATGGGCCGCTGCGTTGGCCGCTTCCCTAGACAAAGAGTTCTCTCTGGCTGAAATATCCTCCAGTTCTTCGTTAGCTTTGTGTGAAGACTACCGAGGGGGGAAAGAATCCCTCCAGTGTGTGTGTGTGGGGGGGAAACACCACAGACAAGTCATTATTAGGAACTCTGATGTGTTTTTAATATAACCCTTCCCACATTAAAAAAAAACAGGATTAAAGAGAACAAAACGACAAAGAGAAGTCCCTCCGTTACAAGCTACGTAGATTTGTTCCTTGACCTGCGCATGGAACAATATGTACAAGAGCCGTGTTTCAAATATCACAAGGTCGTCTTCACATCGTTGTCTTAAAAAAAGAGAGAAATCACTATAGTTGGGCCGAAACATACTTGGCGGTGTCTTCCAAGCTGAGGAGGTTCGCTTTATATTAACATTTCACTTAAAAAAAAAAAAAAAGACACACACATACAACATAAACATTACAATAAATTTCAGATCTGAACAACAAATTCACAAATTTGGTATCGTTATAACTTTAGTGCACATATGATACTCTTCCTCCCCCGTCCTCCTGTGTATAAAACAAAACAAAATCCCTGGACTGAGATGTACATTAAGTTGTCGTCGACATTAAAATTTGCGGTGGATTTGACGTTAAACTGAGTGGCTCAGGGTGAAGCTAAGCTGCAATACTATGAAGATAGACCAGTGGCACTTTTAAGACCAACAAAGGTTTATTCGAGGAATGAGCTTTCGTGCGCAAGGCACACTTTCCCAAAAAGCGTGCCTTGCGCACGGAAGCTCATACCTTGAATAAACCTTTGTTGGTCTTAAAAGGTGCCCCACTGGTCTCTAAATTTGTTCTACTGCAATACTATGTGCAGTTTTCTGGTAATAAGCCCCACTGGATATTGTGGGACTTGCTCCCAAATAAATGCACATACGATCGAACTGTTAGGCCTCCATTTTCCCCAAATGGTGCTCCAAGTGGCTTGTAGCATGTCCTGCATCCATAATACACTGTGTCCCCTTTGGGAGACTGTTAAAACGGTTTCCCAGAATCCTGTCCTTCTCTTTGCTCGGTCCGTCGGGGGCTTAGAAGGCGAGGGAACGCTTTCTGAGGGTTCCGGATCCCTCCTGGGCCTGTCAGCTGCCTTATGTCCCCGTGTCTTTCCTCCATCTTGCAGCGTGATGAGGCTTGCTCAAAGAGAATCCAAAATGGCGGATTCATTTCCCCCCCCCCACACTCCCGCAGCACACTAGCGTCACCTTGGCACAGGGTTTGCAAACTGCTGATCCTGTTCAAACCCTCACACTGCGGAAGCCGTACGTCTTATGCCTTAAGTTTCCCCTTTCCCCTTTTTAAGCACCTCGCCGTATGCAAGTGGAGGGAGCATTAGGGTCTTTGTCCTTTGTTTTTGCTGGAAATGCTTCTGTTCTGAAAACATTCTTGAAACAGAACTCGCCAGTTTCTCCAGACAAGTCATTATTAGGAACTCTTATGTGTTTTTAACGTTCACCTTCCCACATTTAAAAAAAAAAACACACCACAGGATTAAAGAGAACGAAACGACAAAGAGAAATCCCCTCCGTGATAAGCGACGCAGATCTGTTCCTTGACCTGTGCGTGGAACAGTGTTGATGTACAGAAAATAATCCTGTCTGAGTGTGTGTGTTTCCCCGGCCCAAAACACACACACTCAAGATGGAGAGCCGGGTTTGATTCCCCACTCCTCCACTCGCAGCTGCTGGATGACCTTGGGCAAGCCATAGTTCTGACAAGAGCTGTCCTTGAAAAGAGCAGTTCTCTCAGAACTCTCTCAGCCCCACCAGCCTCCCAGGGTGTCTGTTGTGGGGAGGGGAAGGGAAGGAGATTGTAAACCGCTCGGAGACTCCGAGTGAAGGACAGGGTATAAATCCAACTCCGCTTAGTCTTCTTGCCACATAACAAATCAAATGCCTGGGTTGGTTTTTTTTTGGGGGGGGGGAGTCTTAGATTGGGGTGAGATAGGTTGTACGGTGCATTTCCTGGCTGTATGCTTGCACAGTTGGAGCGGACACATACAGGACGTCCGTGGATGGAGGCCACCTTTCACGTGTTCCGTGAACATGTGGTGGTTAGGCGCAGAGGTTGTGGGGCCAAACACCACAGCTGCAATGAGCTTTTGTTACAGGGCATCACAGGGGACACATAGCTAACAACAGAGGTCATTTCGGGGGGGGTCGCGGGGGATCGCAGTTCCCCCCGGGTGAGGTACGGGGGCGGGGCACATGACGAAGCCCCGCCCTCTGCTTCCGGCCGCC
>NW_015160244.1:597097-615422 GCF_001447785.1 Gekko japonicus
GTGTGGCCTTATGACACACTTCCGGTGATGTCAGGGGGTGTGGCATATGCTAATGAGTTATGCTAATGAGGTCCCCTAGCTCTTTTTCTACAAAACGACCCCTGGCTAACAAGCATGTTCAAGCATCACCTTGCTCGTGGCGGTAGGAGTGAGAACCAGGCACTCTAGGTGGCAAAGGCCGAGGGTGGCATGCCTGATGTGTTTTACCGTCGTGGCACATTTGCACGGAAGGGCTGTGCGTACAGAGGCACGGTGCCTTCGTCACCAACCAGCAACGTTAAATATTTACAAGTGCTGGAGGAAGTGAGACGTATATAAGTAAACCTAAGGATTTCTGGGATTTAGCAGCATTTTCTTTTCCTTCCTTCCCTGCAGCATTGTGAATAGGTAGACAGACAGTTCACGGTTACAACCGGGGGCTTCGTTTTTGAGGGTGTTGCAAAACGTAGGAGCCAGCTCGGCGAGACGGGGAGATGGAGACCTGAGTGCCACCAGTGAGAGCCAGTCTGGTGTAGCGGTTAGGAGAGCGGACTCTAATCTGGGAGAACCGGGTTCGATTCCCCACTCCGCCACATGCAGCTGCTGGCGGGACCTTGGGTCAGTCACAAGTTCTCTCAGAGCTGTTCTCTCAAGGGCAGTCCTCAAGAGAGCTCTCTCAGCCCCACCTACCTCACAGGGTGCCTGTGGTGGGGAGGGGAAGGGAAAGGAGATTGTAAGCCACTCTGAGACTCCTTCAGGTCATGAAGGGCGGGGGATAAATCCAATCTCTTCTTCTTCTTCTAGTGACAGGAAGGGATCTTGTCCTTGCTATTGTATTCTGGTCTCTCTTCCCTTCCCCCAGGCAGTTTCTAACTGTGTAGTCAACCTAATCTCCATCTTGGGAGCCCTTTCTCCAGGAAGTAGCTGGAATCAAGGACTAAGGAAGTCAGAAGAGACGGCGGCCAGATACTACATGCAACGGTACTCAGAATCTGCATCCTTCAGCAACCCAGACACCATGACAAACGCTTTAGATGCCAGGAGCAACTCAAGTTTCTGCACTTCCGGTTACAACCGACACGCCCCTCCACGACAAATTTGGTTGGCAACTTTCCCCTCTTCCCACAATCCCGAGGACAGGTTTTGTCTCTGCATCTGCTGGACAATTCCGAGTGAGCAAATCAACCACGAAGGGTCAGCTCTGGGCCGCTGAGGGGGTGACGAAGGGCCAAGAAGAATTTGCAGGGTGGGCCGAAGGACCTCGGGAACGGCCTAGCTCTGCCGATTCCCCAGTATGGAACTCTGGATCTTCACCCAGACGAGAGCAGCACGATATCAGGGGCGGACAATCCAATTTCACAGAGGTCAGAAGAGGAGCGGCAGGACCCGTTCACCACCCCAAACATCTCCCCAATTAGGGTGGAATGCCATAAAAACATGGGCTGGGCCTCCAGTTACCTGTCTCCAAGCCGAGAGACGTTCAAGCTGTTTTTGCAACATATCATGTCGTAGTCGATGCAAACGTCAATGGCAAAGCTGTATAGAAGTTCGTCCCCACCCACCCGGCTCCAACTCCCTTCGTCCACCCACCAGATGCCATTCGCCATGTTTTATCTGGGGGGGGGGGACAGGGGTCCCAGTGGGGGGGTGGGAAATTCCAGACCCTGTTTGCTCAGCAAGAGAATCCCAGTCTGCTTGCGATTTTGGTCACCAACTCAGAAGTCCTCCCGGAACTCAGTTCTGCCGTGACGCAGAGAGGCGGGTTTACTTTGGGGTCACTCTCGGCTCGCCGAATGGTCCGGGGGAAGTAACGGAGCCAACTCTTCGGGTGTCTCTCTCCATCAGTCCTTGTGTGTGATGCTAATTCCCCACACTGGGAGACCTTGGAGTTAATTCCCTTCACATTATTTCCGGCATGTCCCCGTCTAACCAGGAAGCTGCAAAATCTTCAGCTTCCGGACTAGCCTATAGCTGCTCCTTTTGGTGGAGATCCGGCTTGTCGATTCGGGGCAGGGCCTCTAGTCTGATACAATAACGGAATGCCTTTCGGGAGCAAGGAGAGCGTTTGCCATTCACAGCTAACTTGGACACATGCCGTTTAGGGCACTCCCCCTCTCCAAGTGGACAACAACTCCTTCCCTCCCCCCCGGCCCAAATCTGGATCCAGGTTCTATTCTTCTCCCCTCTGCCCCCAAATCAGTCCAACGAGACTTCGCAGGGGTTTTCGTGAGCCTGGCGCGCCTCCTCGTAGATCTGGCAGAAGTCTTTGTAGCGAGGGGCGCAGCTGAGCCACGCCTCCCCAAAGTGCAACCACCCCGTGAACAAGAAGCTGCCGGGTCCCGGTTTCACCCCGCACCGCAGCAGGGTACGGATACTGCCTGCTGATTTCCCGTACTTGCCGACCGGCTGGAACAGGGCAAATTTCTGGCGGTGGATCCGGGTGGCGCTCACGTAGATGATGGATTCTTGTAAATCCACGTCGTTGGAGACTGTCCGGATATTGCCGCGAATGACTGGGGGGAGAAGGGGGAGAACAGGAAATTGAGACAACTGTTTAGATATTCGAGGAGTTAGGAAGCATCTGCAACCCAAAATCAGAGTGAATGCCTTCCGTGGATGAAATGGAACAATCCTCGTTTTGCAGGTGTGTAATCCAGAGGATGTAACATTTCCAGAAAAGTGAGGCTGAGCTTGGAGTCAGGCTCTCTTTTTATTTTATTTTAAAATTTTGGTGAGTATTTTTTTGTGCCGCGTGAGGGAGTGAGCTCCTGTCTCTAGTTCCAGCTCCTGCCAACCTAGCAGTTCGAGAGCAAGAAATGGCAAGTAGATAAACAGGTACTGCTTCAGTAGGAAGGTAACAGCATTCCGTTCACCTTGGCGTCTAGTCATGCCGGCCACATGGCCACGGAAAAGCCTTCGGACAGCGCTGGCTCTTCAGCTTGGAAACTGAGATGAGCACCGACCCCTAGAGTCGGATTTGACTGGCTTTTGAGCAAGGGAAACCTTTACCTTTTACCTTATATGTATGTGTGCAGGGCTCTTTTTGTAGAAAAAGCCCAGCAGGAACTCATTAGCATAATAGGCCACACCCAACACCAGGAACTCATTAGCCTATTAGGCCACACCCCTGCCACCAGAGCTCATTAGCACATTAGGCCGCACCCCCATGTTACCAGAAGTGTGGTCATCCAGCCACACCCACCTTTTGCTTCTTATTCTGTTTACCTTGTTTGTGGTCAAAACCCAGGGCCTTTTTTTGTAGCAGGAACTCCTTTGCATGTTAGGCCACACACCCCTAATGTAGCCAATCCTAATGAGTTTCTGCTGTTGGGTGTGGCCTATTATGCTAACGAGTTCCTGCTGGGCGTGGCCAACTCGGGAGCCAGCCGGAACTCCGTTCCTGTGCGTTCCTACCCAAAAAAAGCCTTGCTCCAGCCAGCCGCAGCTGTTTGGGGTCTCCTCTTTTGCATCACCTACTGCATGATCCTGTCAACCAGAGTTGCTGGGGACTGAATCTGGGACTTCCATGCATGGGAAGCAGATGCTGTACCACTGAGCCACAGTCCTGTCTCAGGCCAAGCCGCTCAAGGAGTAGACCAACAAGCAAAACACTGCAGCGGCCAACAGAGGAGCCAGTAAAAATATCGGCCAGCATTTTATAGGATAGATCGAAATGGTCCTTTGGTGGCTGAATACAATCAAGACCTGGCCAATTATCTGCAGGGATTGCGCTATTAGCCTATTTTTGTGGGATTGGTTTCCTCTGGATCAGCAAGGCTTAGCCGCTCTCAGAGATTCCGACAGGCCCAGGGACCTGATCTGGCCTGGCAAATCCCCTTGTTCTTCTGTTTGACTTCCCGGGGTTGCCGTGGCAACCCTGGAGTGGGCAGCCGACGGACCCCCGTGACCTCTCCTTCCATTGTGCAGAGTTGCAAATCAGGAGGGGGGGGGCGTTAGCGGAGCATGCAGGGCCGTAATTGGCAATGCCCACTGTGAGGACAGCCCTTCACAGACATTTGAAATGAAAGAGAGAGAGAGAGAGAGAAGCCATCCAGGGCCAAGCTGGGGAGAGGGATTGCTTTATGGGCAGTTTTAGCTCCCTCAATTCCACACATGTGATCGGGAATTATTCCTGTGGGGCGTTTGCCTCCCCTCTTCTTTGAAAGAACTTAGAAAGATACAGCAGTGTGCACTAGCATGCTCCTAGCCCCACCGAGGCAGGGACGGCACCCGCAAGATAGAATCATAGCATAGAGTTGGAAGGGAGCTCCAGGGTCATCTAGTCCAACCCCCTGCACAATACAGGAAATTCACAAATACCTTCCCCCAACACCGCCAGTGACCACTGTTCCATGCCCAGAAGCTGAGGCCTTAGAATTCAAGGCTGCAAAGAAATCTGAATTGGCCACTACATGGCTCACAGGTTTAGGGTAAAGAAAGACTTAACAACGGAGCTCTTTAAATACACCCTAAGCATGCAGGGCTCTTTTTGTAGAAAAAGCCCAGCAGGAACTCATTAGCATAATAGGCCACACCCAACAGCAGAAACCCATTAACATATTAAGCCACATCGCTTACATCACAGCTCATTAGCATATTGGGCCACACCCCCATGTTACCACACTCATCTTTTGCTTCTTATTCTGTTTACTTCGTTTGTTGTCAAAACCCTGGGCTTTTTTTTGTAGCAGGAACCCTTTGCATGTTAGACCACACACCCCTAATGTAGCCAATCCTGATGAGTTTCTGCTGTTAGGTGTGGCCTATTATGCTAATGAGTTCCTGCTGGGCGTGGCCAACTCAGGAGCCAGCCGGAACGCCGTTCCTGTGCGTTCCTGCCCAAAAATAGCCCTGTAAGCATGTATATTGTTTCCTTTATAGGGTAGAAATTGGCGTTTGCAGGAAAACCCAGCTATGGATAGCATCAATTGGCTAATGTCCATGATGTCATAAAACCTGAGCCTTGGCTTGCTCCTGGCCAGCTACGTCATGGGAGGTGGGGTGACAAGCGTAAGTTATATCTGGTATCATCTCCTGGACCTGTAGGCTACGTCTGAGTTGAACCCCTGCGGCACACTGCTGGGGGTCAAGCTTGCAGTAGGCAGGGCATGAAAGGGTGGGGGGGATATCTTCATTAGGATGACTAACCGTCCCTGCTGTATAGAGGAGCAATTTAAAAAAGGAAACAATGAGCGAGAAGAGATACTCACCAAAATCACTAGTACAAACAGCCATCAGGATCTCGGAGTTGTTGCACGGCCGGCAGGTCCCTGCATCTCCCAAAGAGAAAGAAGGACAGCCACTTAACCATGGGGAACTCCCAGCACCCATTCAGAGGGTTATAATTTCAATTCCGCAAGGGCTGATTGGCTAGCAACGGTGCCGTCCGTCTAATAGTTCATGCAAGTCAATAGAGAGCCTTGTATGCACTCAAACGCTTGTATTGTCAACCAGACTCAGCGCGCGTACAGACGCTCCTTGTTCATAATTACACATTTCTGAAAGGAGTTATTTGCCTCCTGCTGCTGTATTCTTTTAAAGATCGTGTCCCACTCTGGCTTCTAAGTATGCGAGCAAACTGACTTTGAGCACTTCCCCCTTTTTTTAAAAAAAAATGTCTGCTTAATCGAATGTTCTGTCTCTGAATAGATCTGATTGTACATGGGTGTGTGTGTGTGTGAAGTCACTTCCAACTTATGACGACCCTATGAATTAATGTCCTCCCAAACGCCCTGTTAATCACAGTCTCGCTCAGGTCTTGCCAACTGAGAGCTGTGGCTTCCTTGAATGAATCAACCCATCTCGTGTTGGGTCTTTCTCTTTTCCTGCTGCCTTTGGCTTTTACCATCATTGTTGCCTTTTCCATTGGGACTTGTCTTCTCCTAATGTGACCAAAGTACGATAGCCTCGTTTTACTATTTGTTGGAATTGCAAATTGCTTACACTTCAGTCATTACAGAGTTAAATGTTGTTTGTTAGGAAACAGGATGTTACGTTACAGAAGCGGGAACGTTTGTGGGAGTTGTTTATCCTAATGAAGTGAAATGCTTTGATCTAGCATTAGTGTATTCACGCCACCTGTGCCCTCATACTGTCCAATGCCTTAGTGGGCACTTCCTTATTTCTAAGTAAAGGAGTCATTAATCTAGCCCCCAGCTCACTAAATATAGGATATTCCACAATCGTATGTTCAACTGTTTCAATTTCAGCATGTGAGCCTCTACATGTTCTATTTGAATATCGCACTTTTTTTTACATCTACCCTCCAAAACCGCCGATGGAAGGGCACGCTCTCTTGCCAGAGCGAAAGCTCTTCTGAGCTTTGGTATTGTCAAACGATAAAGGAAGGTGGACTTTGTGGCATTATGCCCCAATTGAAGTCCCTCCCCTCCCCCAAATCTGCCCTCCTCACGTAAAGGTAAAGGTTCCCTTGCTCGAAAGCCAGCTGAATCCGACTCTAGGGTTGCGGTGCTCATCTCTGTTTCAAAGCCGAAGAGCCAGCGCTGTCCGAAGGTGTTTCCGTGGTCATGTGGCCGGCATGACTAAACACCAAGGCGCATGGAACGCTGTTCCCTTCCCACCGAAGTGGTCCCTATTTATCTACTTGCGATTTCTTGGTTTCGAACTGCTAGGTGGGCAGGAGCTGGAACCAGAGACGGGAGCTCACTCGGTCATGCGGCACACTCGGGTCTCGAACTGCCGAACGACCGGCCTTCCACAGCCTGCATGTAATGTATTGAACTGATTACATGAATCACCTCATAGGACTCCCATGTTAAGCTTCGAGCCAGACCAAGGCTCCTCTGAGCGAACTTCCTATTGGTCGCTTCATAACAGCGACCAATCAGAACGATACCATTCCCTAGGAGGGAAAGACTCCCATTGGTCTTTATTCTAGCAATCTCATTGGTTGTTATTTGTAAATAGGCGTGGCTACATTAGCCCGGTTATGTTTAAAAGGAGCATAAGCTCCCACTGTCAGATTAGAGTCCATGCTCTTAACCACTACACCAAACCACTACACCAAACAGATCTGGGTTTAATGGACCCACATTGAGATACACAGAATCCCTGATGACTTGAACTGGACAACGGTTTTGTATGATGTTTGGGTAGGCAAGAAAGAGATTTTTGAGCATGGATTTGCCTTCCTTGGAGGAAAGGACAGACAAGGAATGTGACAGCTACAAGTCGAAGGCTACACAGGTTGCCAATCTCCAGATGGTGGCTGGAGATCTCACGCTATTACGACTGATCTCCAGGTGACAGAGATCAGTTCACCTGGAGAAAATGGCTGCTTTGGAGGGTGGACTCTATGGGATTATACACTGCCAAGCAAGGCTCCCTCTAAGCGGTGGAGCCTTGTGGGCAAAAATTCTACTTTGCGAGCGACTGGCATTAAAGTTGTGAGCCAGCGATTTGGCTGCTGCGTTAAAAAAAGACTGTGAGCTAGCTCACACTCACTCAGCTTAGAGGGAACACTGGTCGCCATAGCCTGGAGACCAGTTATAATTCCACGAGATCTCCAGGTCCCGCCTGGACGTTGGCATCCCTAACTGCTGGCGGTTTCCGTTAGAATTACAGCAGAATTACATCCACATCTGCCAACGCCACTTAGCATGTGTAAGAATCAAACTGCTTCCCCGTTCCTCTTTTCTTCTTCTTCTTATTTTGCCTTCTTCGTTGGCTATCCATGTCACCGGCCACTGTACGCGAACCAGGGACCAGTGTTCCCTCTAAGCCGAGTGAGTGTGAGCTAGCTCACAGTTTTTTAGCCTCCAGCTCACACAGTTTTGTCTCAGCTCAGGAAGGAGGGCTCCAGAGCAAACTAATTTATGCAGCGGCCAAACTGCTTGCTCCCAACTTTAACGCCAGTAGCTCACAAAGTAGAATTTTTGCTCACAAGACTCCGCAGCTTAGAGGGAGCATTGCCAGGGATCGTACCCGAAGCACAGCACCCAGAACAGCAGAGCTAACCCTAACCCGAACAGCAGAGCTATTCTGGCAGGGCGATTCCCCCTCTGACCTCTCTCCCCGCCGTGACCAAAGCGTGGCTGCGGCCTCCGTGTCAAGGTGGTACTGTCCCCGAGTCAGGGCAGAACCCTGTGTGCGGGGCTGAAATCCCAGTCGAGTCTGTGCCTGATCCAGGCTGTAGTGAACCCCACTCTGACCCACAACCTTGTCTGCCCATGGAGCCTGCACCGCTCCGCAGGTCCCAGCGTTCGCGGCAAATGCCGACTTATTTGAAGGACTATGAGTGTAAATACTGTTGGAATAACTGATGTACAAAGGGTGATTGTATGTATGTAAATAATAAACAATTGGGATGATGGCTTAACTTAGGGGGGAGGAATTGTAATGTATTGAACTGATTACATGAATCACCTCATAGGACTCCCATGTTAAGCTTCGAGCCAGACCAAGGCTCCTCTGAGCGAACTTCCTATTGGTCGCTTCATAACAGCGACCAATCAGAACGATACCATTCCCTAGGAGGGAAAGACTCCCATTGGTCTTTATTCTAGCAATCTCATTGGTTGATATTTGTAAATAGGCGTGGCTACATTAGCCCGGTTGTGTTTAAAAGGAGCATAAGCTCCCACTGTTTTCTGTTCTGGTTTCTTACTGAGTTGAGTGCTTGTTCGTTACTTCCAATAAAGCTGAATCACTTGCTGAATCACTCTAAGAGTCCTTTGTTAGCGCGATCTAACACTGCAGTTCAGCATCTTCACCAATTGAGCCACCGCAGCTCTCTCCCCTCCCCCAAATCTGCCCTCCTCAGGCTCCACCCCAAAAATCTCCACCTATTTCTCAATCTGGAGCTTACCCTGGGACACGTCAAGTTGGGGGGGAGGGAGACGTCTTCTTTTTCAGAAGAGGGCCCTCTTTTTTGAGACCTGTCCTTCGAATAAGCCCACTTTCTGCTTCTGTCCATTTAAATTGGCTTTGGGGGAGACAGTCCTGAGTAGTCCCAGAGTCCCCGGAGCTATCTGCAGTTGGGAAGGGTCCGCTCAAGCTCCCCAGCCTGTTTGGAATGAACTGGAGGAACCATAATAAGGGAGAGGAGGAGAGGGGCCTTTGCAAAGTCTCCTGAACAGACACTGCAGGTAGGGTTGCCACCTCTGGATTGGGAAATTCCTGGAGATTTTGGGGGTCGGGGCCTGGGAAAGGCAGGAGCGTTGCCGGCTCCATGTTCGGAAATACCCAGAGATTTGAGGGCAAAGCCGGGAAGCGTGGGATTTAGGGAGGAGAGGGACCTTGGTAGGGTATAATGCCACGCGGTCCGCCTTCCAAAGCAGCCATTTTCTCCCGGAGAAGCGGAATGAATGTTTTAAACAAACGATAAATAAACAAATAGGCGATTTTTGTAGTCTGAAGATCGGCTGTGATTCTGGGGGATCTCCTGCCCCCCAACCTGGAGACTGGCCACCATAAAGGGCAAGGTTCAAGGAAGCGAAGGACTTCAGCGGAGTATACTACCACCGAGTCCGGCCTTCAGAGCAGCCATTTTCTCCAGGGGAAGGGGTCGCCATCAATGCTTCCTCTAAGCTGTGGAGTCCTGTGAGCAAAAATTCTACTTTGTGAGCTCCTGGCATTAACGTTGTGAGTGAGCAATTTGGCTGCTGCATCAATTAGTTTGCTCTGGAGCCTCCTTCCTGAGCGGAGACAAGAATGTGTGAGCCGGAGGCTAAAAGACTGTGAGCTAGCTCACACTCACTCAGCTTAGTGAGAACACTGGTCGCCATAGCCTGGAGACCAGTTATAATTCCACGGGATCTCCAGGTCCCGACTGGACGTTGGCATCCCTAAGTGCTGGCGGTTTGTGTTTAAGTTACAGCAGTGCGGTACACATCCACATCTGCCAACGCCACTTAGCATGTGTAAGAATCAAACCGCTTCCCCGTTCCTCTTTTCTTCTTCTTCTTCTTCTTATTTTGCCTTCTTTGTTGGCTATCCGTGTCGCCGGCCACTGTACGCGAACTAGGGACCAGTGTTCCCTCTAAGCTGAGTTAGCGTGAGCCAGCTCACAGTTTTTTAGCCTCCAACTCACACATTTTTGTCTCAGCTCAGGAAGGAGGGCTCCAAAACAAACTAATTGGTGCAGTAGTCGGACAGCTCGCTCACAACTTTTAATGCCGGTAGCTCACAAAGTAGAATTTTTGCTCACAAGACTCCACAGCTTAGAGGGAGCATTGCCAGGGACCGTACCTGAAGCACAGCGCCCAGAACAGCAGAGCTAACCCTAACCCGAACAGCAGAGCTATTCTGGCAGGGCGATTCCCCCTCTGGCCTCTCTCCCCGCCGTGACCAAAGCGTGGCTGCGGCCTCCGTGTCAAGGTTTCTCAGGGCAAGGCCTTGTCAAAAGCCGTTCCCCGGCGGGTCCGAGGGCCCAGGTTGCTATGGCGACCCGCATCCCGGCCTTATCTTTGGTGCCGCTGAACTGCTGGGACGGAGACTCCCGCACACTGGACTTTTGTTAACTCAGAGATGAGGCCGATTAGATGTTCCTCCTCCGGCCTTGGGTTGCTGATAGCCCAGCACACTCCAGGCTCCGGTTACCCTGCCGTCTCCTCCGCATATCGGAGTCCTTGAAAAACCAGGCCGCTCCGATTGCTTTCAGCTTCAATCAGTGCGCCGGGAGGGCAGGGGTTGCGCCTTGCCAAAAGAAATGCCCCCAGAACACTGTAAAACGAAAGGTGGCCTTCCTTTGTGAATACTGTCTGGAAGACATCTGAATGGAGCCTCTTTGTGTTGGAGTTTTTAAGAAATTCAGCAGAGTTAAAATAAACAGCTTAGCAATGCCAGAGTTCAATAATCAGACCCAGAGTCCATGTGTGTTTAAAAATATAAAAGTTTACTACAATTCTACCATAGGGAAGGGTAAACTTGGGAGAAAATAACAGAGAGCTAAATCAGCTACATCCTCTCTAGACTAGAAGAACTGGAAGAAGATGGCCCTCCAACGTGCTTCTCCTCCAAGGCAAACAAAGAGCGGAAGAGGAGCAATAAATTCCAAAGTTACTAATACCTTGCTCCCAATCAGACTCTTAGAATAGGGATGCTTTCGCGGGCTAACAGACTTGAGCTAACATTGGCTAACACAAAGACAGGTGATTTCCTGTAACAACAGAACAGACATTTAACCCCATGCATACACATTGAGTGTTTTCAACATGCAAATACCCAACACTTTGCATGTGTCGTACACACTGCTTACGAAACACTTTGCACTCTGCCACTGGCTAACAGTCAGTTTAACTTCGTAGGTGCTCTTAACGCTTCCATGGTGCATATGTCAAGTGCCTTTGATGATTCTAATCACAGTGACTGGAATCAATCGTGAACATCTATTCAGATATTCACTTTGGTTCATGGCTTAAAGGCATTCTGGGTAAAATACCAAATGCTGACAGGCAGTGACTGACTGACCTTGCTTATAGTGGCCAGTTGTAACTGCGCATGCTCCTGATGTCAGTCTGCTTGCATTAGATGGAGAACACTGCATGATGTACTAATATTTGTTGCAATTAGATCCTTTTTAGAATCTCACAGAATGAAAAGAAGGCCTACTGTTCAGCTGAAGGAGGTATATTTTTGCCTGAGACAATCCAGCCTACAGGTTCGAGCCCAATCAGAATGGTGTGACGGATATGTGGCAAAGTTTGATGGAACCAATAATTGTGATTTTTTTTCTAACTGTCATAGGGGGTATAGGACCCTATGTCTCCCATTGTAACCTTAGGGAGAGCTGTGGGTACTCAAGGGTACAAAACCTTAAGAACATAAGAACATAAGAGACGCCAATGTTGGATCAGGCCAAAGGCCCATCCAGTCCAACACTCTGTGTCACACAGTGGCCAGAAATACCAGGTGCCATCAGGAGGTCCACCAGTGGGGCCAGGATGTTAGAAGCCCTCCCACTGTTGATCCCCCCAAGCACCAAGAAGACAGAGCATCACTTGCCCCAGAGCCCCTATCTATACCTTGTGGCTAATAGGCACTGATGGACCTCTGCTCCATATGCTTATCTAATTCCCTTTTGAAGCCGTCCATGCTTGTAGCCGCCACCACTTCCTGTGGCAGTGAATTCCATGTGTGAATCACTCTTTGGGTGAAGAAGGACTTCCTTTTATCCGTTCTAACCCGACCGCTCTGCAGTTTCATGGAGTGCCCACGAGCTCTTGTATTGTGAGAAAGGGAGAAAAGGACCTCTTTCTCTGCCTGCTCTTTCCCATGCATAATCTTATAAACCTCGATCATGTCACCCCTCAGTCGTCGTTTCTCCAAGCTAAAGAGCCCTAAGCGCTTTAATCTTTCCTCATAGGAAACCTTGTTGTGCCTATACTTTTCCTCCTTTATTAATAAAGTTTTAAAGTTTGGATTCTCCTCTACAAGACTGCCGTGTGCTTTCTCAAATTGGGCTGGGGGAGCACAACCTTTGACGGAGTTTCTGTCTTACAAATGCAAGACCCTCGTGTGGGAAACAGATGGATGAGGCCTGGCTAGAGGACGCCAAAGCGATGGCGAGCGGAAGGGCTGGAGAGAGGGTTGCCAGCTCAGGTCGGGAGATACCTGGATATTTGGGGGGTGGAGGCCGAGGAGGGCGGGGATTTGGACCCGAGTGGGGTACCATGCCACAGAGTCCGCCTTCCAAAGCAGCCATTTCATCCGGGGGAACTGATCTCTGTCACCTGATCAGTTCTAGAACATCTCCAGCTACCACCTGGAAACTGGCAACTCTAATTCAGAGGTTGACTGCCTTTGAAACTGACAGTCCCTTTAGTCACCATCAATGTTCCCTCTAAGCTATGGAGTCTTGTGAGCAAAAATTCTACTTCGTGAGTGACTGGCCTTAAAGCTGTGAGCGAGCGATTTGGCTGCTGCATAAATTAGTTTGCTCTGGAGCCCTTCTTCCTGAGCTTAGACAAATATGCACGAGCCGGAGGCTAAAAAACTGTGAGCTAGCTCACACTAACTCAGTTTAGAGGGAACACTGGTCACCACCATGGCTAGTAGCCACTGATGGACCTATCATAGAGACTGTCTTTAGTTTTAGTTTAGTCCCCAATCTACTGAAATGCTCTGATTCCATCTGTGACCCAAACACCCCTCTTCTTTTTATGTCATTTGCTGCTACCTTTGAATTTTACAAGAAGAAGACGAAGAAGAAGAAGACAAAGAAGAAGAAAATGAAGAAGAAGAAGAAGAAGAAGAAGAAGAAGAAGAAGAAGAAGAAGAAGAAGAAGAAGGATTGGATATATACCCCACCTTTCACTACCTCAAGGTGTCTTAGAGTGGCTTGCAATCGGTGTTCCCTCTAAGTTGAGTTAGTGTGAGCTAGCTCACAGTTCTTTAGCCTCCGGCTCACACATTTTTGTCTTAGCTCGGGAAGGATGGGGCTCCAGAGCAAACTGATTTATGCAGTAGCCAAATCGCTCGCTCACAACTTTCATGCCAGTAGCTCACAAAATGGAATTTTGGCTCACAAGACTCCACAGCTTAGAGGGAGCATTGCTTACTTTCCCTTCCCCTTCCCCTCCCCACACCCTGTGAGGGAGGTGGGGCTGAGAGAGCTCTCTCAAGAACTGTCCTTGACAGAACAGCTCTGAAAGAACTTGTGACTGACCCAGGGTCACGCCAGCAGCTGCATGTGGAGGAGTGGGGAATCAAACCCGGTTCTCCCAGGTTAGATTCCGTGCTCTTAACCACTACACCAAGCACGATTTTAATGCAATGCAATTTTGTTGTAATGAGCCTTTGACTCCGTTTGTTGTGGTCCGCCCTGAGCCCGCTTTGGGGACGGCGGAATAAAGATCCGAAAGACCAACCAATAAATAGTTGTCATAGCGGGAGATGTCCAGGTGCCACCTGAAATTTGGCGACCCTAGAGCTGAGAGTTGGCGTGCCAAACAAGTTCCCATCATGCACCACAACCGGACGACTTACCTTCCGTGCTGAGGTTGCCAGATGGCCAAGAGAACGGAGAGTTCCAGTCGCCCCTCAGCTCGTAGCGGAAGGCGGCGATCCGGCGGCTGATGTCCTGGTGCAGGGTGGACTGGAGGAACAGGGCCACTTTCTCCTTGGGCAGCCAGCTGAAACAGCGCACCTTGGGCTGCAGTGCCGCATCAGCCTCCGAGAGCAGGAGCTCCAAGATGCCGTCCCTCTCCAGGTATATCTGAGCCCCGCGGAAGCTGCTGGACGATTTGATGCAGGCCGTGACGCGCCGCGGGCTCTTCTCTTTGCCCATGGGGCCCGTGGAAAGGCGAGGAAAGAGACTCAGGCGCAAGGCCCCCGCGGGGTACAGCCACTCCAGCGATCCCTCCGCGCAGTGTAACGAGATCTGTTCCACGCTGCCTGATTCCTGGGACAGGCCACTGCAACAGAAGAACACAAGAAGAGCCATGCTGGATCACACCAGGGGTCCATCTAGTCCAGCATCCTGCCTCACACAGGGGCCAGCCAGTTCCTCTGGAGGGCCAACAACAGGGCAGAGAGGCCGAGGCCTTCCCCTGGTAAGAACGTTAGAAGAGCCCTGCTGGGTCAGACCAGTGAGGGTCCATCTAGTCCAGCATCCTGTTTCACACAGTGGCCAACCAGTTCCTCCGGAGGGCCAACATCAGGGCATAGTGACCAAGGCCTTCATAGGAACATCAGAGGAGCCCTGCTGGATCACACCAGGGGTCCATCTAGTCCAGCATCCTGTTTCACACAGTGGCCAGCCAGTTGCCCAGAATGGCCAGCAAACAGGGCACAGAGGCTGAGTGCCTCCTGATGGCACCTGGTATTTTTGGCCACTGTGTGACACAGAGTGTTGGACTGGATGTGCCATTGGCCTGATCCAACATTGGCTTCCCTTATGTTCTTATGTTAAGAGCAGAGGTCCATCAGTGGCTCTTAGCCACAAGGTATAGATAGGAACTCTTGGTCTGGGGCAAGTGATGCACTGTATTCTTGGTGCTTGGGGGGGGGCAACAGTGGGAGGGCTTCTAGTGTCCCGCCCCCACTGCTGGACCTCCTGATGGCACCTGGTATTTTTTGGCCACTGTGTGACAGTGTTGGACTGGATGGGGCATTGGCTTGATCCAACATTGGCGTCTCTTATGTTCTTATGTTCCTTTCCCTGGTCACTGGGATTTATAAAGCAACTGTCTTGGAAATCAATGGTCCCTTTAAGGCATCATGGCTTGTAGCCACTGATGGACCTATCAGAGTTAGTGTTTTTTAGTTTATTTATAGTTTTTAACACAGGGGAAGCCTTTCAGATGCACATCAAACTGCCTTATCCTGAATCAGACCCTCGGTCCATCAAAGTCAGTATCGTCTACTGAGACTGGCAGAGGTTCTCGGCAGAGGTCTTTCACGTCACCGATGGCCAGATCTTTTAACTGGAGATACCGGGGAATTGAACCCGGGACCTTCTGCATGCCAAGCAGAGGCTCTGCCACTGATCCACAGCCCCTCCCCGTAGCCATTGGGTTGCCAAGTAGGCGTTGCTACAAGAGTGGCCATTTAGGACAGCGCACAGTATGCAAGAATGGAACTTTTCAGGTCGTAAGACTCTGAGCTGCCTGTCATTTTTAAAAAGTTGGTAATCTTAGCAGAAAGGGTGTGTGTGGGGGGGGGACTCTACTTGGCATCATGGGCCATTGTGCCCCAAAGTCGTGTCTCTTTTCAAGTCTCAAGACTACTTCATGCCCAATCAAGTTTACTTCCGGGCAGGACAGCCACAGAGTGGGACACCTAGAGGGGCCAGGCGGGGACGAGCCACCCACTCCTGGCCACATTTGTGTCTCGACATGACCGCTTGCGTCTGCAGGACTGACTCCTCTTCCAAATTCCAAATTCCTGAACGGGAAGCCACCCTCCTCGCCACACAATGCGATCCAGATGGCCGAGGCTGACTCTTGCCCGTTTCACAGCACACTGACTCATCTCGTCTGCTGTATTCTGTCGAGGATCAAGAGCCCCACGCAACAGATGTGGCCCGCTTTGTTCCTTAAATCTTCCCAAAGAGCTCTCTGGAGGCCCCTCAGTAGCCAAGGCTTGGATGAATGAGTCCTGGGAGATTTCCCCCAGGTCACAGACTGGAGAGGTGCCCAGTGCAAGAATGTGCGCCCCTGCCCACAAACATAAATCCTCACATTCTTACAGTCCAAGTAGCTTTCCTCTATTCCCCCACGGAATAAAGGTCTTTTCAGCAGACTACTCGGCCTGAAGGTATTTTCAAGAAACACATCAGACTTTTAAGATCAAGGAAGGAAGGAGAAAAAGGTCACTCACAGGGTTAAAGGAACGAAACCCTTCCATATTAAAGGCGGCTTCTTTTTCTTTTGCATTTTGAAGCTTGCCGTTAACTTATCCATTCTGATGCATACACCAACCAGAAGTGGTTTGCGGACTGTCAGACAAAGACCTTTGGATTAAATGAAAATGGACATTCCAAAAATACCATCTGTGAGTCACCGGGGCTCTATCGTTTGGGGTAGTTTAAATAAGTAAAAAGCTCCAGTAAGCGATTGCTCAAGTCAGACGTAAACCTGATTCATTTTAGCAATGGGTTGCGAAACCAGGATTTGGCTTACAAGGCAGTCATTCAAATCTTTGTTGGCTTCGACCGATGCTAGTTCTCCTTCACCCCGGTTTCCTGCAGAAACCTGGCTGGTATCCCAGCCTGCATTGCGGTGAGGAGGGGTGAGATGAAGGGGAGAAATCCAAGATGTCCCAGTTTGTGTGTCAAAAAAGAACATAGTTTAAAACTAACCACGGTTAATAAGCCAACTTCAGACCATAGTTTGAGATGCTGGCTTGGCAAACTCCTAATTAATCATTGTAAGTAGAGTAGCCCTTGATTGGATGACCGTACTTATCACATGCTAAGTCACTCAGTTCTTACTTATACCCAGAATTAAACTTTGTTTGTCTTAAAAGGTGCCACTGGACTCCAACTTAGTTCCCACACCTGTTTGTTAACTCTTATCTTTATGCTAATTTGCTGCTATTCACAGGTCTTAACCAATGCTCCCTCTAAGCTGTGGAGTCTTGTGAGCAGAAATTCTACTTTGTGAGCTACTGGCATTAAAGTGGTGAGCCAGCGATTTGGATACTGCATAAATGTACTGCAGGTACTGCAAGGTGATAGAGTATGTTTATCGCAGTCAAAGACCATAATACAGCGAATAAGCAGGTACTGCATACTGCTCTGGAGCCATCCCTCCTGAGCTGAGACAAAAATGTGTGAGCCAGAGGCTAGAAAACTGTGAGCTAGCTCACACTAGCTCAGCTTAGAGGGAACACTGGTCTTAACTGCTTTAATCCAACCTTAGCTATACTGATTGCTCAGTTACTTATGCATCTTGACTCTAGTTAGCCCCTCCAGGTAATTAACCACCCCTATTTATATGTAATAGCTGAGTAATTCTTGTTTCAATGTATGCATTAAATGCACACAAAAACTGATGCCCGGAATTAAACTTTGTTGGTCTTAAAGGTGCCACTGGACTCAGACTTTGTTCTGTTGCTTCAGGCCAACACAGCTACCAACCTGAATGGCACTGGGGTTTAGTTTGTCATTCTACAAGGACGTTAAGGCATGTTGGCATCCCAAAAGCCAATTGTGGGAAACCTCACCGTTCAGAAAACCCACCCTGACCAACTGAAAGTCAATTTTCAGCTGGAATTAGCCTTCATCATCCATTTCTTGAAGTGAGTCAACAAAAATGCATGTTTTTTGGAGGGGTAACAAAGGTTCCATCATTTTGTAGAAGAAAACAGGAAATTTCTTGTCTCACAGCAAAGAAGAAGAAGAAGAAGAAGAGATTGGATTTATACCCTGCCCTTCACTACCCAAAGGTGTCTCAGAGCGGTTGACAAACTCCTTTCCCTCCCCCTCCCCACAACAGACACCCCATGAGGTAGGTGGGGCTGAGAGAGCTCTGACAGAAACTGCTCTTTTTCAAGGACAGCTCTTATCAGAACTACGGCTTGCCCAAGGCCATCCAGCCAGGTGCAAGTGGAGGAGTGGGGAATCAAACCCGGTTCTCCCAGATTAGAGTCCGCGCACTTAACCACTACACCAAACTGGCGAAGAAGAAGAAGAAGAAGAAGAAGAAGAAGAAGAAGAAGAAGAAGAAGAAGAAGAAGAAGAAGAAGAAGAAGAAGAAGACGAGGAAGAGGAGATTGGATTTATACCTCGCCCTTCACTACCCAAAGGCATCTCAGAGCGGCTTCCAATCTCCTTTCCCTTCCCCTCCCCACAACAGACACCCTGAGAGGTAGGTGGGGCTGAGAGAGCTTTCCAGAGAACTACCCTTGAGAGAACAGCTCTGAAAGAACTTGTGACTAACCC
>NW_015160244.1:615505-619578 GCF_001447785.1 Gekko japonicus
TACTATACCAATCCATACTACACAATGACCAGTGTTTAAAGAGACATCCCGCAAATCTCTCCCAAAGGGAAAATAAGACTAGATGCAGGTGCTGGGAAATAGAAACAATTGCTAGAAAAAAAGAGACAGCTGGAATGTAAAGATTAAATCTCATCGTGGTAAATGAAAAGTCCCTTTCTGTGGTAGCCGATGTACAAAACCTGGTATTTAATTGGTTTTGACACTGCTCGGAAAATGTAGCTATTCGTTCAGCATTCCAAACCTGTCTGTCATTTGTGCGATGCGTTCTTTCAAAAAAATAATAATAATCTGGTTATGAGAGCTTTACTGGCCTCGGAGACTTTACGCTTATTGCAGTCATTCTCAGACAGAGTAAAGGTTGCGTCCACACATGCTAAATAATGCCGTGTCAATCCACTCCGGCGACCGTTTGCAGGCGGGTTTTGCCATTTCACACAGTAAAACCCAGTTGCAAAGTGCATCGAAAGTGAGTTCTTTAGTGTGTGCGTGAAAGTCAGAGGTCATTTCGTGAGGGAACGCGGGGGATCGCAGTTCCCCTGGGTGAGGTACGGGGGCGGGGCACATGCCGAAGCCCATCCCCTTGCTTCCGGCCCTCATTCAGCCAGGAGGAGGCAGGAGAAGAGGGAGGGTAAATTGCTTCCTCCCCGCCTCTCCCCACCCCTGCCTGCCTGGGGCCAGGGAGGGCCTTCCTTCGCGGGGCTTCCTTGCACTCCCGCCGGCCAGGATCCTTGGGGGCGGGGTGTGTGGCCTTATGACACACTTCCGGTGATGTCAGGGGGTGTGGCATATGCTAATGAGTTATGGTAATCAGTTCCCCTAGCTCTTTTTCTACGAAACGACCCCTGGTGAAAGTGTAATCAGAATATCTTTTCCCTCTTGCTTATGTGCGTGAGAGAGACTGGTTCTGCTGTGACAATTCCCATGAGCTAACCGGTAGAGTGAACCTGGGAATCTGGACCCTCGTTCAGTCCCTGGCATCTCCAGTTGATTAGGTGGCAGGTCACCTGAAAGGCCTCAAACCACTGCCAGTCAGGGGAGAGAAGGTTATATTGGGTAGGCCAATGGTCTAATGCAGTACTGGGCAAATCTGTCTGTTTATTGTCTAGGGCTACCATCCCCCTCTCCTCTTTAGCAATGGTATTCCCAGTAGTCATGTATGGCTGCGAGAGTTGGACTATAAGGGAGGCCGAGCGCTGGAGAATAGATTCTTTTGAACTATGGTGCTGGAGAAGACTCTTGAGAGTCCCTTGGACTGCAAGAAGATCAAATCTGTCCATCCTCAAAGAAATCCACCCTGACTGTTCCCTGGAAGGCCAGATAATGAAACTGAAGCTCAAATACTTTGGTCACCCAATGAGAAGGGAGCCCTCACCGGAGAAGAAGACCCTGATGCTGGGAAAGATTGAAGGTCAAAGAAGACGGGGACGGCAAAGGATGAGATGGTCAGACAGCGTCATCGATGCAACGAAATTGAGCCAACTTCAGAGAACAGCGGAAGACCAGAAGGCCTGGCGGGATCTGGTCCATGGGGTCGCGGAGAGTCAGACTTGACTGTGCGACTGAACGACAACAACCATCCCCCCAATGGGGTGGGGATTATCCTGCTTTTGGGGGGCCCAATCCACCGCCAGCCAGTGGGGGAGCCCACCCCCAAAGAGCCCCGTCACGCCCGGAGGTGGCATCTTCGTGTAGAGGATGCTCTAGCATTTGGGTAAAAACTCTATGGTTACCATAGAGGGGTTTTTTTTACCCAAATGCTAGAGCGTCCCCGGCACAATGACATCACTTCCGGGTGATGTCATCGCAACGTATGTGCTTTGCACGTGCACCAGAAGACCCCAGGAGCCATGCTGGAGTCTTTCACTAGGATGCAGGTAAGACCTGGCGACCCTATTATTGTCTGGTGTCAGAAGTGACAAACTGGGTCAGCAGAGTTCGAAGAGGAAGATTGGATGGAGTGGGGGTGGGTGGGGATGAGATATCACAAAGCAGGACCAGAGGGCCCAGGCATGCAAGAACAAGTGGCCGTTGTGTTAGACAGCTGGTGCGATGTGGTGGTTAGTGTGGAACTTTGATCTGGGAGACCCAGATTCAAATCTCCACACGGCCATGGAGCTTGCCAGGTGACCTTGGGCCAGTCACACCCTCTCAGCCTCAACTACCTTACAGGGTTGTTGTGAGGATAAAACGAAGGGATGGGACGATATATATGGATCTGGAGGAAGAGAGGGATAAAATGTACTGGGCAGATGTGATTCTGTTCTTATTACAAGATTGGACGGCTTCAAAAGGGAATTGGATAAGCCTATGGAGCAGAGGTCCATCAGTGGCTATTAGCCACAAGGTATAGATAGGGACTCTCAGTCTGGGGCAAGGGATGCTCTGTATTCTTGGTGCTTGGGGGGAAGGTCAACAGTGGGGGGGCTTGTAATGTCCTGGCCCCACTGCTGGACCTCCTGATGGCACTGGTATTTCTGGCCACTGTGTGACCCAGAGTGTTGGACTGGAGGGGCCTTTGGCCTGATCCAACATTGGCGTCTCTTATGTTCTTAACTCTCAGTCTGGGGCAAGGGATGCTCTCTCTTCTTGGTGCTTGGGGGGGCAACAGTGGGAAGGCTTCTGGTGTCCTGGCCCCACTGCTGGACCTCCTGATGGCACCTGGTATTTCTGGCCACTGTGTGACACAGAGTGTTGGACTGGATGGGCCTTTGGCCTGATCCAACATTGGTGTTTCTTATGTTCTTATGACTCTGGCTCATAAAAGCTAAGGCTGCGATGGATGGGTTGGTGTTTAGAGTGCGATAAGACTCTCAGGCGTTTTCATTGCCCTGCAGGGCACAAACCAAGCGTATCAGTAGAAATCTGCATCTCTCCCAAGAGCCAATGCATTGGCAACGTAAGGTGAACAGTACATACATAGACCTTTAAACAGAGACAGTGACTTCCAGGAGCGAGCCAGCCACTCCCAGTCTCTCCTGAGTGTGTCAAATCAGTAGACGAATCACAACTCACTGTTCTTGCTTAAAAAGTCCACCAAACTGCCATTGGCTTGACTACTGTAACATACAACACCGTCTGCCCTTGAAGACTGTTTGGAACATACGCCGCTCAGTTCCTAGGCTGGAAGGATTAGTTACGACTCGAGCCTCTTCAGGCAATGCTTCAAGCCTCTGCCTTACTGTAACCTCCATGCACTATTTCCATTCTAGCAGCCCTGGACAAGGGCCCCGCCCCTGGCCTGTGCAGGCCACACCCCCACAAAGGGAGGGAGAGCTAGCAAGCCCCACACCGGCACAGTTCAGCTGGGTGTCTCCCGTGGCTCTGTGGGGGCGGGGGCTTCTACCCTGGGCTGGACTAGACAAAGTTGGGGGTGAGTCATTGGCCCACTGGGATATTCCCCAGTCGCTGCAATGGCCAGTCCGCCCCCCTGCCTGCTAGATTTAATGACCTCATAAAGTCTGCTCTGTCAGCATCTTTGTATCAAATTCCAACACAGATAAACAGTTGCGGAAATGACTCTGGTGACGAAAGAAAGATTGCCAATCCCTGATCCAGTAAGGTTTCCGTGCTGCTCTGAAACTTGTTCTTCTGCACATACGGTTTGTCCAACTGATATTTGTTTCGTAGGCAGGAACGGACAATCCACAACAAGGTTAGGCGACCCTGACACCCTGTGTATCTTAGTGCATGCATGCACGAGACTTTAGGTTTTAGACAGAACCTCTCCGCCTTCAACTACCTTGAGTTATAGAAAAGCAAGACACGTTTTTAAAAAAGAAAACCAGGGATTTCTGGTGGCAACCCTGGTTTGCCGTGCATTGGTTGGAAAGGGGATATTTTAAAAAGAGATCTCGTATGGATATTGCATACCAAAGAAGCCTTTGCAGTTGAAAATCTACATTTTCACTGCAGAGGAGAGGCAATGTGGAGTCCTGGCGAGGGCTGGACCTAGACAGGAGAGGCCCAGGTTCGAATCCCTGTTCTCCCACCAACCTTACTGGGTTACTTTGGTGCCTTTCAGTCTTACCAGCCTCACAATTAAAACATGGGCC